>NC_081562.1:531655-652040 GCF_022355385.1 Mustela nigripes | reverse complement strand
GCCACAGCCGGCGTCACAGCCAAGGCCACAGCCGGCGTCACAGCCACAGCCGGCGCCCAGCCAGGAAGCCCCGCATTCGGGCATGAGCAGCTGAGGTGTCTGTGGAGCATCCCTGAGGACGCCGGTGTCTGCCGCAGGAGCAAGGTCAGGCCAGACGGACAGGAGGACGGAGCCGCCGGCAGACGGATGCCTCCGTCAAGAGAAGCAGGCTCCGGCTAGAGCCGATGGAGGGGCAGGGGCCGGACCCGGGAGGGCGGGCCGCAGAGCACGGCGGGCAGGGGCCAGCACAGACGGGATTGCAGCAGCAGAACTTAATAAACTTTTTAAAATCACGTAAAAATGAACCACTTAGGAATTAAAACAACAAAAATCTCTTCAAATAATTCAAAGAGAAAATATAATATCCCCCCAAATTGAAAATCTAATAGATACTCAGGAAAGTGGGAACATCACCCGACACAAACGAGCCGGCGTGGCCGGGAGCGCCATCTCCCGCGGGCACGGCCCAGACCGAGGCTGTTACTGTTGCACAAGAAAGACTGGAAGTTAATAGGCATTAAAGTCCGAGCCGACGGGGAAAACACCCTCACAGGAAACTGGAAAAATGCAGCCTTAGGTTGGTTCTATGGAAACCCAAAATAAGATTCTCTAACTTGAAAGCCCTGTTTTAGAAAGAACACACCGTATTCGCCGCTGGGAGTAAAGAGGACACACGGGACAAGGAGCGGCCCCTGAGCCCGTCGGACAAAGACCACGACAGCAGGTGCGTTCCTCGGGGAGGGCCTCTGGGAATGCCGGTGCCCACGGGTGAGTGAGGAGCGGGAATCCCACTGTTGCCCGAGTCCGAGTCCTCCGTCCGTCTCAGCAGCAAGGGCCAGCGGGCTGCCAAGGCCGGGCGAGGCAATGTGAAAAGAACAGAGCGGCCCAGTTTAACTTGGGAACAACATCCCGGCTCGTTGGCCGCCTCGGCCCTGCACGGAGCCCTGGGCCACGCACCTGCGCCTGGGTACGCCCGCCGCGCTCTGGGGCCGCCGGTGGCCGCTTCGCACGTCGCGCCTGGCCTGACTCACCTCGGCCCCGGGACTTGGCCGCCGGCTTTATGATCCAGATGTTGCGAAGCCCGTCGATCTCCGTCTGCGGGTTCACGGACGTGATTTTGTTCAGCAGAGCCTGGCACTGCGAGAAGTGGTTTCTCGAGCTGGAGATGAAGGCGTCACCGCTGCAAAGCAAGATCCAGAGAGCCCTGAGAGGTCGCGAGGCCGCGCGGGGCAAGCGCGGGGCAAGCGCGTCCCCCCACCCTGGGCCATGAGCAGTAAAGCTGCATCAGCCGGCTCTGTTAGGCTCAGCGCTCTTCGTGAGCTAGTTAAGAAATCTTTGCCCTCCTTGTGGTCAGAAGACACACGCCAGTGTTCTCCTTTTCTGTGGCTTTCCCATATCACATGATACATCTTGAGTTAATCTTTGTGTATTTAGGAGACAGGATTCAAGACACACCTTTCTGGTTCACAAGGATGCTGACTGTTCAAGCGTCGTTTAGGACACGGAGTAACCCTTCCTAGCAGGTGGTCGTAAGTGACCACAGTGGGAGGCTCCGTCTCTAGACGCTGTCCTGGGGTGCTGTCTGCTAGTGCCCAGCGGCCCAGGGCTGCCTTCTCTGGATTAGGTGCATTTATAGTAAGTCTTGAAATAGGGTACTTCCCCTCTGATTTTGTTTTTCTTGATCAAGGTTTTCTAGCTTTTCTTAAATCATTGGTATTTCCAAATAAATTTCAGAATCTGTCAATTCCTCCCACTCAAGCCCTGGAGGAAAATCCCTGCCGAGATTCCCACTGGGGTTTCACTGAATCTATACGTTAGTCTGGAAGGAAAAAACCTCTGTATCACTGAGCTTTCTAATTTATGAACATGGTTTTATTACACACACGTGCTTCTTAGGTCATTAATTATAGATTGCACGAGAACTCCATTCTGTGATGGTTGTTAGTATACAGGAACACAGCGCAGTTTTGAATAGTGACCTGCTGTCTACTGACTTCACTAAACTCATGTAACTTCCTGTAAGATTTGTAAAATTTTCTACATGCACGATCAGGTCATCAGTAGATAGTTTTGCTTCTTTCTGGTTTTATGCCCTCTATTTCCTTTTCTCTGTGCTATTAAACTAAACAGGCCCTTCAGTCCGCACTGAGGAGCTGTCGTGAGAGTGGGCATTCTTGTCTCATTCTGATTTCAAGGACAACACTTTCAGTACATACTATTAAGAAACATGTTAGCTTTAGAATTTTTTAAAAGATTTTATTTATTTATTTGACAGAGATCACAAGTAGACAGAGAGGCAGGCAGAGAGAGAGAGAGGAGGAAGCAGGCTCCATGCTGAGCAGAGAGCCCGATGCGGGGCTCGATCCCAGGACCCTGGGATCATGACCCGAGCTGAAGGCAGAGGCTTTAACCCACTGAGCCACCCAGGCGCCCCATCGTTAGAATTTTTGTATAGAAAATTTTCCAGTTTAGGAAGTTTCTTTTTCTAACTCACTTAAAAAAAAAAAAGTTAACATACACAGTATTGAATTTCATCAATGTTTTACATCTATTGAGATGATCTTGTAGTTTTTTTCTTTACCCCTTAAATGTGATAGAATCTACCAACTGACAACTTTTCAATTTTTTTTATTGTGGCAAAACACATATAACATAAAATTTACCATCTTACCCGTTTCAAGTGTGGGTCAGTACTATCAGGAACACTTATGTTGTGCAACTATCACCCCCTCTGTGCCCAGGACTTTTTCATCATCCCAAACTGAAACTCTGTCCCCATTAAACACTCACTCCCCCACCCCTAGACCCTGGTACCACCATCTACATTCATCTCTGCGATCTCCAAACACCTCATGTATGCGGAACCAAACAGCTGTGCATTTTTCGCGTATACATACTGTCCTCAAGCTTCATCATCCATGTTAGAGCAGGCACCAGAACTTTGTAAGTAACTTTGTAAGGACGGCTGAGGTCCCGCTGATTAACTTTTGAATGTTAAACCGACTTTGAGTTCCTGGAGCTTACATCGGACATGAAGAAAGAAAACTGTCTGTATTCTTAGATGACATGTCCCATGTGTAGAACATCCTAAGGAACACACACACACACACACACACAGTACAAAGTAGTGGAACTATTAAATGGGTTCAGCAAAGTCACAGGTACAAGATCAATATAAAAATATCAGTTTAGGGTTGCCTGGGTGGCACAGTTGGGTGAACATCCGACTCTTGGTTTCAGAGCTGTGATATCAAGTCCCGATCTGGCCCTGTGTTCAGTGTGGTGTCTGCTTGGCTTTCTCACTCCCTCTGCCCCTCCTAGCTGCTCACTCGCTCTCGCTCCAAAATAAAGAAAATCTTTTAAAAATCAATTATATCTTTATATTCTGCCAACAAAAATATCCTTAAACAAAATTAAGAAAATAATTTAATTCACAATATTATCAAAAAGAACAAAACATGTAAGAATACATTTAACAGGGGCACCTGGGGGGCTCAGTGGGTTAAGCCTCTGCCTTTGGCTCAGGTCATGATCCCAGGGTCCTGGGATCGAGCCCCGCATCGGGCTCTCTGCTCAGCAGGGAGCCTGCTTCCCCCTCTCTCTCTCTGCCTGCCTCTCTACCTACTTGTGATCTCTCTCTCTGTGTCAAATAAATAAATGAAATCTTTTTAAAAATGCATTTAACAAAAGAAATGCAAGAACGAAAGCTGAAAAAACATTGAACTGAAAACTGAAAGCTACAAAACATTGTTGACATACATGTTAAAAGATCTAATCAAGTGGAGAAATAAATCTACAGACATTAACACATTTAAAAAAAATTTTTTTTTAGTAGGCTCTCCAGTAAGAGCCCCAAGCTGGGCTTGAACTCTTGACCCTGAGGATCAAAACCTGAGCTGAGATCAAGACTCCAATGCTCAACAGACTGAGCCACCCAGGTGCCCTCACGAAATCAACACATTCTTAAATAACCAATGGAACAAAGGAGAAATCACAAGGGAAATACTTAGAGACAAATGAAAGTGAAGACACAACACACTAAAACATATGGGGGGGGGGGGCGCCTGGGTGGCTTAGTGGGTTAAAGCCTCTGCCTTCCGCTCAGGTCAGGTCCTGGGATCGAGCCCCGCATCAGGCTCTCTGCTCGGCAGGGAGCCTACTTCCTCCTCTCTCTCTGCCTGCTTCTCTGCCTGCTTGTGATCTCTGTCTGTCAAATTAAATAAATACAATCTTAAAAAAAAAAATATGGAATTGCTAGTTGTGCTAAAGGGGAAACTTATAGGTATAAAGGCTTATGTTAAAAACAAGAAAAATCTCAAATCAACCTAACTTTGCCACTTAAGAAACTAGAAAAAGAATAAACTAGACCCGGGGCACCTGGGGGGCTCAGTCATTAAGCATCTGCCTTCGGCTCAGGTCATGTTCCCAGGGTCCTGGGATCAAGTCCCACATGAGGCTCCCTGCCTGTCAGGAAGACTGCTACTCCCTCTCCCACTCCCCCTGCTTGTGTTCCCTCTCTTGCTGTTTCTCTCTGTCAAATAAATAAATAAAACCTAAAAAAAGAAAAGAATAAACTAGACCGAAAGTTAGTAGAATGAAGTAATCAATAAAGATTAAAGCAGAATTAATCAAAATAGAGAAAATTAATTAAACTAAAAGTCGGTTCTTTGAAAAGATCAACAAAATTGACAAATCTTTAGCTCAATGGACTAAGAAGAGAGAGAATATTCAAGTTACCAAAATAAAAATGACATTGGGGGCATTATTACTGATTCTACAAAATAAAAAAAGATTATAAGACAGTACTATGAACAGATGTACACCAATGAATTGGATAGCCTAGATGAAACGGACAAATTTCCAAGAAACACTAAACCTACCAAGACTAAATTGTGAAGAAACAGAAAAGGGATTGAATCAGGAATCAAAAATCTCCCAAAAAGAAAAGCCCAAGACCTGACAGCTTCATGGGGAATTCTATCAAACAATTTGAGAAGAACCATACCTGTCCTCCTCAAACTAAGGGAAGAGGAGGAAATGCTTCCTAACTCATTCTATGAGGCCCGTATCACCCTGATACCAAACCCAGACAAAGACACTGCAAGAAAAGAAAACTACACACCAACGTTCCTTGTGAACATTGATGCAAACATCCTCACAAATGCTAGCAAACCAGACTCAGCAGCACGTCAAGGGACGGCGCTCCCTAACCAGTGGGATTTATTCCAGGAATTCAAGGATGGTTCGACATCTGAAAACCAATTACCGTGATATCTCACATTCCAGATGAAGGGGAAAAACCCCACATGACCATCTCAATTGATGCAGAAAAGGCACTTGACAAAATTTGACACCCTTTCTTGATAAAAACACCTAAGAAACTAGGAATGAAAGGAAACTACCCCAACATAATAAAGGCATATATGAAAACCTACAGCAATTACCATACTCAATGGCAAAAGACCAGAAGTTTTCCTTTAAGATTAAGAATCAGACAAGGCGCACCAAGCTGGCTCAGTCACTAAAGCATCAGATTCTTGATCTCAGTGCAGGCCTTGATCTCCAGTCCTGTGCTGGGCTACACATAGGATGTGGAGGCGACTTAAGAAAAGAAGAACAAAGAATAAGGCAAGAGCGGTATTCTCAACATCCAACAGTGTAAGAGAAGTGCTCGCAGGAGCAATCAGAGAAGGAAAAGAAATAGATGGCAGACTGGAAAGGAGAAGTGAAATCTGTTTGCAGATTATATGAATGTATCTGCAGAAAACCCTAAAGATTCCACCAAAAAAACACGTTACCTCTAGTAAGCAGAGTATGAAGTAGCAAGATACAAAGTCTTTAACAAACAAAAATAAACTGCATTTCTGTACACTAGCAAGAAGCAACCTGAGAAGGAAATTATGAAAGCAATTCCACTCACGATCACACCAGAAATAGTAAAATACTTAGGAATTAACCAAGGAGGGGAAAGGTACAACAAAAACTACAGAAATTGCTGAAAGAAATTACAGAAGACACAAATAAATGGGAACACATCCATGTTTATGGATTAAAAGATTTAATATTGCTTAAGATGGTAATAGTACGCAAAATTACCTACAAATTCAATACAATCTCTATTCAAAATCCCAATGATGTTTTTCACAGACATAGAAACACCCACACTCAAATCCAAACAGACTCTCAGGGAGCCCCAAAGAGCCAAAACAATCTTGAAAAAGATCAAAGTGGGAGGACACACAGTTCTTGATTACAAGACTTACTACAAAGCTACAACAATCAAATCAGAGTGTTACCAGCATGAAGACAGAAGCAAGACCAATGAAACGGAATAGAGATCCCAGAAACAAAGCCTCCTACATACAGTCAAATGACTTTTGACAAGGTTGCCAGTACTATTCAACAGGGAAGGGACAGTTCCTTGATACTGGGTATGGTACTGGGAAAACTAGATATCCACAACCAAAAGAATGAATTTGGACCCTTACCTAAAGCCAGGTGCAAACAGTAACTCAAAATGGATCAAAGACCCAAATAGAAAGGCCAAAGACTACGAAAATCTTGAAAAAAAACATAGGCAAAATCTTCAAGATGCTGAATTTCTCGATGTTATCTTGGATATGACACCAAAGCACAGACAATAAGAGGAAAAACCACACAGACTGACTTCGTGAGAAGGTTTAATGTGTATGTCCAATGATGCAACCAGCAGAGTAAAAAGGAGATGCCCACAGTGAGAGGGACTGGAAGCTGTGGATCTGACAGGCGGCTGACATCCAGAACACACAGGGAGCCCCTAATACCCAGCAACAAGGTGACTCGATTCAAAAATGGGCCAAAGGGGTGCCTGGGTGGCTCAGTGGGTTAAGCCTCTGCCTTTGGCTCAGGTCATGGTCTCAGGGTCCTGGGATCGAGCCCTGCATCAGGCTCTCTGCTCAGCAGGGAGCCTGCTTCCTCCTCTCTTTGCCTGCCTCTCTGCCTGCTTGTGATCTCTGTCTGTCAGATAAATAAATAAAATCTTAAAAAAAAAAAAAAAAAAAAAAGACAAGAAAACAAAAATGGGCCAAAGACTTGAACAGACACTTCTCCGAAGGAGAAACCAGATTGCCGATAAGCACATGAAAAGGCAATCAACACCGCTGAGCACCAGGAGAATGAAAACCTGTAGTGAGATACAGCCTCACGTTGATTAAAATGTTATTTTCGAAAAGCACAGGAAATAACCAATGTTGGTGAAGATGCAGAGAAATGGGAACCCTGGCACCCAGCTGGGGGGCACGTAAAGTGCTGCAGCTGTTGTGGAAAACAGTATGGTAGTTCCTTGAAATACTGAGAATAGCATTGCCATATTACCCAGAAATCCCATTTCTGGGTACAGACCCAGAAGAACTGAAAGCAGAATCTCAAAGAGGTATCAGTACCGCCGCGCTCAAGGCAGCGTTAGTCACAAGAGCTAAAATGTGTGAGCAACCCAGATGCCCGTCAGCAAAAGAACAATAAGCAAAATGTACTATATACGTACAACAAAGTAGTATTTATCCTTTAAAAGGAAGGGAACTCGGATACCTGCTACAACATGGACAAAACTTGAGGACATTGGGGCACCTGGGTGGCTCAGTGGGTTAAGCCGCTGCCTTTGGCTCAGGTCATGATCCCAAGGTCCTGGGATCGAGCCCTGCATTGGGCTCTCTGCTCAGCGGGGAGCCTGCTTCCTCCTCTCTCTCTCTCTGCCTGCCTCTCTGCCTACTTGTGATCTCTGTCTGTCAAATAAATGAGTAAAATCTTTAAAAAAAAAAACAAAACCTTGAGGACATTATAAGTGAAATAAGCCAGTCACGAAAAGGCAAATTATGATTCCACTTCTACGAGGCACCTGGGGGAGTCCAACTCACGGAGGCAGAGAGTGGACGCTGGCGGCCAAGAGCTGGAGAGAATACGGGGAGTCGGTGTTTAGTGGGGACAGACTTCCAGCTTTGCAGGATGAGAAGAGCCATGAAAATGGACGGTGGTGCCAGTCGCACATGACTGAGATACTTAAGTGAATTATTTTAAAATGGTTCAGACGGCAACTTTTGTTGCGTTTATTTTACGACAATAAAAACGAAAACAGGGGTGTCTGGTTGGCTCCGTTGGCAAGCGTCTGATCTCAATTTTAGCTCAGGCTGTGATCTCCGAGTCGTGGAACGGAGCCCCGCGTTGGGCTCTGGGCTCAGCGTCAAGTCTGCTTGCCACGCTTCCTCTCTCGCCCTCTGCCCCTCCCCCTACTTGCACGTTCTCCAAAGAAATACATAAATGAAATCTTTTAGAAAATGGAAGAGAGAGAGAGAGGTGAAGCAGACGACCAGAGCTGACAAACGAGAGGAGACCCTGTCGTGTGGGACGCGGTCTGGGAACAAGGGAGGGTCTGGCTGAAGACCAGCAGCCGCGAGCCCCGGCCACGTCCCGGAGCTGCCGAGGGAAGCTGGAAACAGAAGCCAAGCGCAGGTGCAGGATCAAGTGCCGAGGCTAGTAACGGTGAGGACGCGTCCGTATTTAGGTCGTAAGCAGGGGCAGTGGCTGACCGGTACGCCTGCCCGGACAAGTGGGAAAAAACAGTCAAACCACGTTTTTCCAAACGAAGCGGACCAGGTCAGCTACATCACGGCCTCTCTTGGGTGAGCCGAGTCTTTTAGCCATTTTATCCTCCAAGAGTGTTTGCCAAGTCAGGGTGCAGCGGCAGCCCGGCCCAAGTGGAAGGGCTTTCTGGAGGACCGAGAAGCCACAGGACCCCATCAGCCCGCATGAAAGACCCAAGTCTCCTGATGCTCAAAACACAAACCACACGGCCTGCTCCCCCCAGGGCATGAGGATGCTTTGTCTGGGCTGCAAAGACGGCGAGCCCTCCCATGCCTGTGGCACTTGGGAAGAAGCTTCTCCAGGGGACGGGGTCGGCCGCGAAATCCTCCAGTCCCCCCCAGACACTCGGCACCAGAACACGGTGAAGCTGCCCAAGCTGCCACTGGCCCTGCTCCCTGCTTGCTGGCCGGGGACATCGACTCGACGATACGCCTACAACGGAGGAAACGGTGAGCGCCCTGTCTCGGGGAGCAGCACGACTTCTGTCCGTGCTTCCTTCTTAGGCAAGGGGCAGCACACGAAAATTACAGAGACTGAGAAGAGGCCGAAAATCCCGACCCAGCACAGGGCTGGGACAAACACCACAAGACGGCGTCCCAGGGCCGGAGTCAGAACTGGGCGGCTTCGCACCCAGCCCGGAGACAGCAGGAGACAAGGCCGGTCAGTCTTAAGACGCATTGATAGACGAGGCAACCAGGACACAGCAAAGCGACGGGCGAGACGCGGTCACGCGGCTGGCTGTGCACAGAGCCGGCGTCCCAGACGGGAGGCAGAAGCGATATTTGAAGGAAATGGCTGAGAACGTTTCAGAATTGATGAATGATTCCAACCCCCCAGATTAGCAGTCCCCAAAATCTCTAGGTAGAGGACATAACAAAGAAAACCACATCTAGGCACAATGAAGTCAGACTTCGGAAAAAGGGGGCCAGGAGTGCTGGGTCTGCAGCCTGCGAAGGCCCGGCCCTCGGGAGAAGGGGGAAGGCCGGGCTCAGCCTTCGGGTTCCCAGGCAGCAAGAGGCACTGACGGTCCTGGAGAGCCCGAAGGGCCGGGCCGGGCCTTCTGTGGGTCCTGATTGCTCAGGGCCCACCCGCGGGGCTCAAAGGAGGTAAAAGGCATGAACAGGGCGGAAAGTGCTCAAGGCGCTGCTACCCAAAGGTTCCCCCAAGGGGGTCTTCCTTTGATGAGCCAACAGGGACCTGCTGGGACAGGCGGCAGTGGGTCTGGTACCCCAACACCCAGACGGGTGCTTCAGATGTCCCAGAGGTGGGACTTCCCTGCACAGCTCCTGATGCCCCCTCAGGTCCCCGGTTCGCCGGCCCGGCGCACACTGACTCGTGCCACCGAGCACCAGGCAGCAGGCGCGGCCGGAGGGCTCCGCACAGGCGCGTCTTACTGAATGAGGGAGTAGTACTGCTCCGTCAGGTCCTTCCACTCGTCCTCCGTGAGGCCCTTGCCGGCGTCCTCGGGGACATCGATGTCCCGGTGCTCCAGCTGCCCCAGGTAGGCCTGGCACACCTTGCACGCAGTGTCCACGAGCTGTCCCGAGAGGCCTGTGAGCCGGGAGTCCGCACTCTGGGAAGCTGAAACCCAAGCATGGGGTCTAGAGTGGGAACTCCCGCATCCTCTGGGCACCCCGCCGGAGCCAGGCGCGCCTCCCCCGCCGCATGCGCCCTCCAACCGGACTCGGGCCACGGCTGGCCATGCAGCACGACCTCCGAACTTGCGACAAAACCTCTACTTTTCTGAGTGCATACTACGTATTCAGTAAGAACTTGGGGGCCGTCCTGCCTGACTCCCGCACGCTGGGGCGCTCCTGGTGGCTGCACCCAAACTCTTACACGGCGTCTCATGCTCCCGGGACCCCGGAGCTGAGCTGGACCCGAGGGTCTCAGGAATCCTCCCGTCCGGGTGACAGCGAGCCTCTGGGAGCCCAGCTCCCACCCAAGGCAGCCGGCCCCCTGATCCCCAAAGAACGAGTTGACAACCGGCAACTGTCCGGTTGGTTCCTGGCTGGGAGCCCGGAGCAGTGAGGGGCTTGGCAGGTGCACAGAACCACCTCCACACACCGGCGTGGCGCTGGGGGCGGGGGGAGGGCGCCGAGACATGGCGGGCCCCGGGCCCCGCAGTTAGGGACCCGGACAAAGTGCTGCAGGTCGCATGGTTGCCACAGAGGTCACAGAGTGTGTCTTTACACTGTGTTCAGGAGAAATGCCCGGAACATGAAAACAGGCTCTTAAACGTGAAAATCTGCGCTTCTGCTTTCTGGTCGGGCACAGAGGCGGCTGGGTGGGGCGATCCGTCCTCACAAGTACAAAGGAAAACCGAAGAGTCAGCGACTCTTCCTGGCTCCACCGGAGAGCCGAGGTCACGTGGCCAAGCGTCGCCCGGTCGCAGGAAGGCAGCAGATCCAGACCATCGCCGCTCTGGGCAACAGAACCCCGAAGCCAAAAGCTCCCTGGACGCCAGCACCAGGCGAGGAAGCCTGAGCGGCCGCTGAGGACCAGCTAAAGGCTCGGTGTGCACAAACCCCGGGAGCTCAGCGGGGGCGGGGGCGTACATTGTCGGTCTTCCCTCCAGGACCTGGACCTGGTTCTCACCGTGAATGTGGGAGCAGGGCCCCCCTCTGGCAAGAAGGGAAGGTAAGCATGCTGGACGCTGGGGCCACTCTGTTCTCAGCAAGGCCGGCGCAGCCCCCCCAGAGCCTGGCCCGCCCCAGCCCGCCCGCCAGCCTGTCCCACCGATGGGCGGGGATCGGGGAAGCGCTGGTGGGCTTCGCAGTCAGGGGGGCCAGGTCACCACAGACGGAGCCCTGATCGCGGGACTACAGGACACCATGGAGGGGCGGGAGGAACGGGGGGACACAAGTGGGCTGAGAAGACACGCCGTGGGATGACAACACGTTTGCCCAAAGCCCCACGACGCCCCACACGAGAGGGACCCTCAGTGCCAGCCGACGTGGGCCCGCAGGTCGGAACAAATGTGCCTCGGTGCGGGCTGTGCGGGGAGGAGGCCGCGTGGCGGGGCGGCTGCAGGACACCCCTGTGCCTCCTGCTCCACCTCAGTGGGAACCACGGACACTCTCAGAAAGGGGCAGCACGATACTTATTTGGGTTTCATGGGCCTGATGGCAGGGCGGCCCCGCCCCACGCGGGAAAGCCCGTCCCTGTCACCCTCTTCTGCGGAGCGGGGGGATGAGTCCGCCCCGGACCCGCAGCCCCATGGTCCCTCCCGGCACAGTCCTCCCGGCACGGTGCAGCCGCGCCCCCCACACACCTTTCCGGTTGCTGGGGCCGGGGTCGCAGGCCTCCCCCCTGCCGCCGGGCTTGCCTCCGCTGTGGCTCTGGTGGCTGACCACCCACTTGAGGATGCTGGAGGCCACCGTGCGCCGGAAGTCGTCTGAAAGGACACCAAGGCCTCGCCCCCTCTGCCGGCGCCGGGGACAGGGACCTCGGCCAGCGCCAGCCGTCCTCAGCCTCGCTGCCCCGCGGCCCACGGGGGCTCCCTCCCGCCCCCACCACCCTGGAGGGGCGGTTCGCTCTGCCCTCGGCACGCACCTCCAGCATAGTCCTCCTCCCTCCGCCCCTGCGCAGATGGGAGTCCGGTCCACCGCCAACCGCAGCCCCTCCCTGCCTCTCCCCTGCTCTTCCTCCTCCACTCAGGGACCCGCCCCATGGCGGCCACAGCACGTGTCCTTGCCCTGTCCTTGGGTCTTCAGTCCCGCACCAGAGGACAGAAGCCTCCTGCAGACACACTAGGACCCTCCCCATCCCAGGAGCCTCTCCAGGCCTTCCTGGACAGGCTGGCCTCCAGGGCTGCCGATGTGGACGGCCAGAAGGGCCCTGCCACACACACCTGGCCAGAAGGCCGCTCTGCGTCCCACAGACACAGGCGTGGGGCCAGCCCGGCTCTGAGGCCGGTCTTACCCAATTCCACTCCAACCCATGCCCTCTGGGAGGCCGACAAGAAATTCCAGTACCCTCTCACCAACACCAAACCCAAGCCTGCTCATCTCAGGGGGGGCCCCACTGGCCCGGCCCACAGCTGCTGCCACCGTGGAAAGATCCAGAACACCCACTGCCTTCCCTAGCTCCTCCAGGGCCCGAGGCTTCTCACTTAGGCTCCTTCCACCAGAACAGCCCCTGGCCCAATCTGACTCCTGGCCCCTGTGCCCTGTGGACACTCGGGCGCGAGGCCTGCTCCGGCCTGTTCCTCAGACCTCCCTCCCTCCGGTGTTGACCCTGCGCCCCTCCCTGAGCGCCCCCTGCTCAATGCCCTCCCCTCCCCTGCACTTCTCCCCTCCAGCCCCCACAGACCCTTCCTTGTCCTGCCCGCGTCTGCCCCTGGGAGCCCCGGGTGGGGTCAGGACCCAAGGCATGGCTGCATCTCCCCCAGACCAGGTGCTCGGGAAATGCAGTTGCCCCCGAACGAACACGGCCCACCTGCTCCGACCTTCACCTTCTGTCTCTCCTGGCAGGTCAAACCAGGAACCCTCCCTCTGTCCTCAGGCCAGAGCCCGTTGCCCAGAGCTGCTCAGACCTGGGTCCCAGGACCACCCCCACGCCGGCCTCCCCCAGGAAGCCAGTCAGAACCAAGTTGCTGGCTCGGGGCTCCATCAGCCTCCATCAGCCTCCCACGCCTCCTGCTTCACAGACGCTGCCGGTGGAAGTTTCTGGACCAGTCCTCACCCCTTGAAATGGAGCTGAGCCCCTGGGCCTTGGGACAGGCGCAGGCCCTCTGCCATCGGCCCCCACAAGCCCCCGGCCCTGCAGCTGTGGCTCAGCCCCCTCCCTTCCTGATGCCCCTCAGCGGGAGGTGGACCCCATGGCGCCAGGTGGTCTCCGCCCCCGCCACCCACTTACCCAGGAATTCCTGCTTCTCGCTCTCAGAGCAGAGGCCGTAGCAGCGGGGGAAGAAGGAGTCAGGGTCGGCTTGGACGTACCACGGCAGGCTCCTCATGTTCACACACAGCCCGATCTCCAGAGACAGCGGCGCGTCAGACCCCCACAGGCCACCCCGGTCCCCTCAGACCAGCCTAAGTGCCCATAGGTCTGGCTGGCGGCACCCATGCCAGAGGGCTCTCGAGAGGGGCGCCTCCTGAAGCAGACCCCTCCCCAGCCTCCCTGCCCCTCCAGCCTCCAGCCAGCTGGCCTCAACAGCAGGGTGACCCCACGTGCAGGCCGGGGCCATCTGAGGGCACAGGGGTGGTGGGTCCCTAACGGGCGCTGGGCCTGGGCACCAGGGAGGAGGGAGCAAGCTCCTGGGCACACTCACCATGGGCCCCGTTTGGGGGAAACTGCCATGTGCCCGGGGGCTGCAGGCGTGGAGCTGCTGGGCACACCGGTGGGCAAGCCGCATGGGGTCTTTGCAGGGAGCGCGGCCTGGCTGCCCCCTGAAGGAGGGCAGCTGCTGAGGCGGGGTGGGAGCGCGTGGGGCCAGACACCCACGGGGAGCCCGGGGGAGTGCGAGCCTCATCCCTGACCGACCCTCTTTGTCACCCTTGCCCGTTGAGGGATGGTCTCCTTGTTGCCCAGAAGCGGCTCTACCCCACCTCTCCCGCGTGGGTACCGGCAGGCCTCTCCACCCGGGCTGACCCTGCCCCTGGACCTCAGCCCTTGGAGTCTCGGGATGGGCTGCAGGACCAAAAGGCAGTGAGGACAGGAGGTGCCCATGCCCCCCTGCAGCCAAAAGGCCCTGTGCAGGGGAGGTGGCCTGGCTCTCCCTGGGACCCAGGGTCTCCGCGGGACACAGAGTTTATGCGGGCTCTGGAAGCAGCCAACCCCCCCACCCTGCCCCTCCTGAGGTTCGGCCTGTGCACCCAGAGGGATGACACAGGGCCAAGGGTGCCTGGGGCTCTGGCGGTGTGAGTGGAGCCGAGCTGGTGGCCTCTAGACACTGGCAGCGGGCAGTGGCCTCTGCCCGGGCGGAGGTCTTCCTGGGGAGGAGCCAGGAGGCGGCCAGTCCACACGCGCCCCCCCAAACTCAGCCACGGAGCTGCAGGAGACGAGGTGCCGCCCGGCACCTGCCCCCCCCGCCGCCCCTCCCCCCCATCTCACCTTGGTGGTGAAGGAAGCCGTCTTCCCGTAGTGGTTCAGCATCTGGTCGCAGCTCAGGCTGTGATAGTCGACCACGTCCCTCTTGATAGTCCAGAGGAAGTACGGCATTTCGTTTTTTACCAACCTGGACTGGCAAGAAAAAGACCCTTACCAACACCCTCTATCCAAGCTTCGCATCTTTGGGTGTCGGGATGTAAGCCGGAGTGAGGGAAATCAGCCTTTTCCCTAGTTTTTCTTTGAATTTCAGCTAGTTAGCGTGCACAGTAAAATCGGTTTCCGATGGCGGATTCAGGATCGTCACTTTCGTGGGACACCAGGCGTCACGAGGGCCCTCCTTGAGGCCCGTCCCCATCGAGCTCAGTGTGTTCTCTTTCCTTAAGAGTGTCTTGTGCTTTGCCCACCTCTCTCTCTCCCCTTGCCCTGCAATCCCCTGTTCTGTTCCTGGAGTCTCACACACGAGCGAGGTCGCGTGGCGATCGTCTTTCTTGGACCGGCCCGCTCTACTCAGCGTCGCGCCTTCCAGGCCCGTGCTCGTCCCTGCCGGCGGCAATGCTTCGTTTCCGACGGCCGCGCACCCTCCCGCCAGGGATGTGAGCCACGCCCCTCCCCCATCGGTCTGTCCACGCACATCTGGGCTCTCCCCCAGGGGCTACCGCGGGTGCCGTGCAGCGAGCCTGGGCGCAGGTGCCCCTTCTCCTCACTGCGTTGGTGCCTTTGGGCAAATATGCACGAGTGCAGCTGCTGGGTCCGAGGGAACCTCTACTTTTAGCTTTCTGAGGCACCTCCGTACTGAGCAAACCAGGTATTAAATGACACTGAGGTATGCGTTCTGTGTCTCTCTGGTCTGGAAGGCTGGCCGCCGTGTTCCTTGGGGGCTATGGTGTGCCGCACTGGGGGTCACGCCCGCACGTGGGGGCTCTGCGCTCGGAAAGCAAGGCCAGGCTCTGCACCGAGAGGGGCCCCTGTGCGTGCGGCTGAGCGAGGTCTGAGCTGCCCGCTCCGTGGGTGCCCCTGTGGGGCTCAGGAACATGCCACATGTGAGCGTGGTGTGAGTGCACTGACTCCTGTCCCAGAGACTGTGGGAGACAGCCCCCCTCCTGGCCCCCCCTTCGGAGCAGGTGGCCAGGGCCAGCGGGGCACAGGGACCTCACTGTACGGCCGCAACTAGACCCAGGGCAGCCCGGGCAGCTCTGATTCTATGTGCACAAACCAAGCACCTGCATGGTCAAAATTTCTTCCCAAAGAGATACAAGGAAAGGAACACCTTTTCCAAAATTCTGACACCCTGAAGACCTTGCAGGGCCATTCTCTTCAGTCCAACATCTGAGGACACACCCGCTCTTCTGCAACACGGGCTGGTCTACCTCGACCCCGGGTTAGGGCAGGACTGGGCTCCCCCTGCCCCAGTGCCAACAGGAGTGCCCGGAGGGAGCGGGGATCTGGCCGCCAGCTTCACTTCCCAAACTTTGTCCCAGAGCTGGACTCAGAGCCCGCCTTCCCGCTCGCAGCGACGTCCGAGCTTCTGCTGTCACTTTCTGGCATGAGTCCCGTTTGTTCAAGGTGGCATCAGCCGTCGACAACAGTATGAAGGGCATGTCGCACACGGTGCACGGGGACACACACGAGCACACACACACAGATGCACGTGTGTACATGCACACACGCGCGTGCACAGAGAAGCACACGCATGTACACGGGTGTACTCGGACACCACAAGCTCAGAGCCCGGTGTGATCGGCTTTGCCACCTGTCCCCGGGACAAGGCCCAGGGACGGTGACTGTGAGGGGCATGGGGAGATGGGGGCCCGTCCGGCCGTGGGAGCACAGGGTGGAGACCTACCATCACATCGTGGATGTCGTCTGTCGTCTCCAGAGCCGCTTCTTGATTTTCTTTGCCTTCAGTGTGTTTGTGTTCTGCAAACACGACCCCCGGAGAGCCGTCAGCTGGTCAGGGTGAGCCCCTCGGCGCGGCCCCACACCCCTTAGCCGGCAGCCGCTGCGGCCGCAGCGCACTCGCCCACTCCGCGGCAGTGCGTCCCCGGGGCACGTTCGCGGGTCCCGACATGGGGCAGGGCGGCATCAGGCTCAGGCGACGTTGACCCGCCCCAGGGTCTGCCACTCGGGCCCTCTGCCGGGTGCAGTGCCGGGGTCGGGCCACACCTGGGGGCCACACAGCCTGGGGGTGAGTGGGGGGGGGGGGGGGGGCGGGGGGGGGGGGGTGGTGACAAGGTTCTCACGGGTCTGAGCCGGGGGCGGGGCGCGGGGAGTGGGGTGGTGACAAGGTTCTCGCGGGTCTGAGCCGCCCCGTGGGAGCCGGCCCTGTGCAGATGCCGGGGCCAAGAACGCACAGATGCCGTCTGCAGTGGGACGCGCGACCTGTGGGGACCCAGGGCCAGAGGAGGGACACACAGGGTGAGGCCCCTGAAGGACAGCGACAACGGCCCGGACACGGGGGCGGGTGGCCCGTTGTGGGTGTGGGCGGGGGGACCAGGTCTGGAAAGCACAGGCCTGGTGTGAGGCTGGCTAGGAGGGCGACGGCCCCGGGGAGACCCCTGCACACGCAGGAGAGGCCCAGGTCACGGGCCCTGAGGGCCAGAACGGCACTCCCCGGAGGGTGTGTCAGACACACACACAAGCCTTACACCGAGGGACAAGACACCTCGATACTGTACCCGTCGCCTCTGCATTGTCATCGTCCACATTCGGGATGACCTTGGGCAAAAAGTGGAACTTCTTCTCCACCCAGCCCTTTCTTCGAAGGGTGGCCCGTATCACCGGGTAGTGCCCGTAGATGGAGAAAATCTTCTTTTCCTCAAATTGCAAGAGCAGATTTCAAATTAAAGAACGAAATGCAAGGCGGTGAACTGTCTGTGAGGGGAGGACCCTCAAGTCCCGCTCCAAGAGGAACGCAGGGAAACACCCGAGAGTGCGTGCGCGCACACACACGCGCGGGCACGGAGCAGGGCCCCACCGTGCGCACGCTCGTTCCTCGTGCGCCTTGCACTCTAATGCTTTCTTTTCTCTACGAAGGGGACAGTCTCAGTCTCTCATGCGTGGGGGTGAGGGGTTGGGTGCCTGAGGTTCGAGGAGTGAGAGGGAAGAGCCATTCAACCAGCCAAGGAGGGCCGGAGGCCAGCACAGTATGAGGCCAGCACAGGGGCTGGGGACTCGCCGGTGAGTGTGGAAACACACACAGCTGCCTGGGGACCAGGAAGAGAGATGGCAGCAGGTGGTGTGCACCCAGGTCGTCCCAGCTGAGGGATGGGAGACGGGAGAGTGACGGTCATGCTAGAGCCCCTGGGCCCATGCTGCTGAGGTCCAGCCCGCACACCTTCACCTGGACAGGGTCCCAGAGTGCGACAGCCGTAGGGCAGGCTCAGCAGTTAGCTTAGTGCCTCACGAGTTCGTGGGAGCAGGTAGGGAAGGCTGGGCAGGAGGGGAGTGGCTCAAACTCATGGTGTCCTTAATTAGATGACTTTGAACGAATCAAAAGACAGACTCTTGTGGGTGGGCCTGGCCTAATCAGGCGCACCTCTTGAAAAGAGGGTCCAGGGCATCCCTGAACTTGGAGATTCAAAGCAGCAGAGACTTTCTCCCCACAGTCAGCTCTGAAGAAACCAGCATTTCAGCCACAAGGGAATGAGCCCTGCCAACCAGCCCAGGGAGCCTGAAAGCAGATGCCTTCCCAGCTGAGCCTCCAGACCAGCTGATGCCTCATTTCAGCCCTGAAGGACCCTGAGCAGAGGACCCCACAGAAGCTGTGAGATAACAAATGGGTATGTTTAAGCTCATGGCAATTTGTGACCCACATCGGCAGTCGACGTACCCTATAGTTCCCACGAGGAGAACCTGCACACCTCTCCCAGGAACACGTGCAAGGAAGCTCGTGCCTGGGGCCGGAGGCTGTGAGTCCAGGTCACAGGAAACCCACAGGAAACACCCAGCAGTTCAAAGGACCTCTCTCGGCCTCCTCTGTGCAGGAAACCTGTCCAAAGCCTGCCCTCGTCCCCCACAGGGCTGTGCACCAGGACGGAGGATGGGGCGACCTTGGCCACGGAGGGGCTGCGGTGACGCAGAGGCAAGAGCGCCAGCACCCTGTGCCCCAGCCAGAACTACAGCCATGCTTACGGTCAAACCGAACGACCTTGGAAAAGCAGACTGTTTTAATGAACAGAATAAAATTCCTCAGGGAACCACAAAAGGAAGCAAAACAGAGCATGAGACCTGTAAGATATAAGAGGGAAATGGAATCGAAACTGTAATCGGTCCACAAGGAGGCACAAAATGAGGGGGAAGCTGACCAGACAAGGCGGACGGGGCGAGGGAAGCAGCCAGGGACACAGGGTGACGTCTGTGGACCCCAGGGGTGCACTTGTGGATAAACACACCAAAGGCCCCCGGAAGAAGGTGAGGCGTGCCGGCTGGATTTCTAGAACCCCAGTCCACACTGTTTACAAGAGAAAGTCAAAGGTAGTCGCATACAGGTCAGTAGAACATAAGAGGATCTAAGCATGAGACAAAGCAGCCTTTGGGACAAAAGAAAACCCTAGAGCAAAGAAAATCACACCATAATTTACAAAAAGACTGAATTCACCAAGAAGATATTTTGTCTGCTCCTGGTAAGAAAGCAGTTAAGTTATATGAAGTGAAAACTGACAGCCACAACGTGAAGGGATCCACACTGCCCAAGGGTATCTAACGTGCTTCTCTCGGTGAGAGACGGACCCGCAGACCAGAGGGTCCAGTCGGCCTCGAAGACTTGAACCACACAGATAAGCAGCTCTGCCCTGTCGGCTCCCCGGGACACACCCAAGAGGCTGGGCTCCAAGCAAGTCAGAGCACATTTACACGCACACGGCGCCCGCAACCGTACGCAGCCGAGCTAGAAATCAGTAACAACATAATTAGAAAACACCCCAGCATTTATCCAAAGGGTACAAACATAGCGATCTGAGGGGGCACATGTGCCCCAAAGTTCATAGCAGCAACGTCCACAACAGCCCAACTGTGGGAGGAGCCCAGATGTCCAACGACAGATGAACGGACAAACATGTGCTGTATACACAGAGTGGATTACTACGCAGCCATCAAAAATGAAATCTTGCCGTTTGCAACGACATGGATGAAACGGGCGGGTGTTATGCTGAGCAAAGTCAGTGAGTCAGAGACAGACAATGATCCCAGATCTTGTCATACATGGAGTTTAAGAAACAAAACAGGAGGAGCACAGAGGGAGGAAAATAAAATAAGACGAAATCAGAGAGGGAGACACAGCACAAGAGAACCTGAACTCTAGAAACAAACTGAGGGCTGCTGGAGGACAGGGGCTGGGACGGGGTAACGGGTGACGGGCGCGAAGGGCGGGGTGGGAGGGAAGGAGCGGGGCATCACGTGCGGCTGGTGAGTCACCGACCTCTGTGCCTGAAACTGGAAACGCACTAACCATATGTTAACTAAGTTGAATTTCAATAAAAAGTAAAAAATAATAATAAAATAAAAAATAAAATGAAACAATTTTGTGTACGTGAAAAAAATAGAAAAAAACCCAGAAGGATAGATATGCATGAACTCTAGTTTTGAGGAACTCCGATCAATGAAAAGTAATACTATGAATCATAAATACTTCAAACTACATCTCAACAGAAGTATTATAACACAGAAGCCTGTGGAAGCAGCTGACGCTATGCTTAGAGGGGTGCCTGTGGCCCTGGACGTTCAGCTGTTTTTAGGTTTCAGGGGAAAACCCGCAAATTATTACGCTGGTAGACTGGTCGGTATGACATTGCCGAGAGCACACACAGCCGCAGGGACCTGGCAGGCGGCAGGGTCCCGCTCCCCAGTGCAGGGCGGTTGGCCAATGCGCAGCCGGTGCGCCCAGGGTCACACCATGACCCTGCACTGGGGACCCCAGCTCCGCAGCTGCGCATTGGGCCTCAGGAGCAGGTCCCCACAGGTGATGTGCCAGATGTCCCCGCTCTACTCGCCGGCCTCCTGAGCAAGAGCCCAGCTCAGCGCAAAGCCCCAGAATACGGCCCTCCCCTGGCAAAGGCTGCTGGTGCTCTCAGGGTCACAGACGGGCCCTCTACTCCCGGGTAGACAACACCAGCACCTGCCCCCCGTCCCTCCACGGTCCCCGTGCTGGGGTCCGGGCCCAGGCCAGGCCGGCGGACTGCCCACAGCTGGAGAACTCAGCGCATCAGAGGCAGCCCACCGGCTCTCCAGGTTCCGAAATAAGTTTCTGCATTTACAAAGCATCCTCCCCCACCTCGGGGTGCCTGGCTGGCTCAGTCTGAATAGCCTGTGACTCTTGACCTCAGAGTTGTGAGGCTTGACCCATGTTGGATGAAGAGATTACTGAAATAAATGAAACTGTATAAAAGTGTCCCTCCAGCCCCAAAGGGCATTTACCTTGATGGCCTTTTCTGTTAATTGTCTTGCTATTTTGTATCTGTCTAATTTGGGAGAAGAAGTCGAGTCTTGGGAAATTCCTCGTTTTAATTCTGCAGGAGAGAAAGAGACATCCAGGCAGAGGTGAATTGCACAGGGTTGCTCGGGAAGGAAGCCCAGCCCACCTCCGGCCCCCAGACCCCCCCAGCAAGCCCTCAGCGTCCTCCCCAGGCTGTACCCCCCAGCCGGCCATCCCCAGGTGATGCCCGCTCTCGGCCCCCAGCCCCCAGCCCCGGCAGCGCTGGCTTGGGCTCCCTCTCTCCTTGCTGGGTGCCACACCTGCTTTGTGGCCACACCACGACCACCCCCCTCCGTCTCCGTCTGGGCGACAGGCTCCCAGCAGCACTCACCAAGTTCTAGTGCAAACACCTTAAAGATTAAGATGCAAACCCGCCTCTCTGCATCCCTCCCCTCCACACCCCTGCGTTCCACCCTCTGCTGGGCTCCACCAGGGGCACGGCTCATGCTATCATCGCACACGCATAAGCCGATCCCGTGGTCAGTCCCCTGGCCCGGGCTCCTTGGACCACCAGATTCTTGGCCAGCCAGCCCTGCTCCCGTTGGCCCCCCTCCCCGCCTCACGGCAGCCCCTTCTCTCTCCCTAAGCCCTAACCTTGAACTGCCTGGGCCTTGCCTCAGACTCCATGCTTCCAGTCCATACGCACTCCCTGGGCCAGCTCACCTTGTCGGGTGGCTTTCAATTCCACCACACCCAGGCCGTCCCCCGACACCAGGTGACCTCCGGACAGCACCGGGACTCCCAGCACCTGGATGTCCGAGGAGCATCACAGGGGGACAGGCCGGCAGCGGACGCCCATCCACCCGCCCGCTGTTCCTCCTCCCTCCGTGGGCCCTGGAGACCCACATCGGCACGGCCAACCAATACAGACACAAGCAGCAACGCCCTTGGTGGGGGCAGGGGGGCTCCAACAACGGCAGGTCCACATGCAGAAAACAAATCAAACCCCAGCGGAGGACACGCAACCGTTCACCTGCCGCAGACCACGGGCCTCCACGTGAGAGCTAGACACACAAAGCGTCTGGCAGAAAGCACCAGCCGTAAAAGTCAAAGTTGGGGAAATGACATGCTCTGCTCTGTCAAGAAAAGGAGAATGCAAAGCACCAACTGGGAAAAAATACTCTCAGTGTCGACGTCCCACGAAGCCCAGCACGGAAGGAAGGCCACTGAGTGGTTCCGTCCGTGTGGGGTCCGCGGCGCCAAAAGCCCGAAGAGAGGGAGGGTGGGGGGGTTGGGAGTCCCAAGGACGCGGCCCCGGCACCCCGGCACCCCGGTCCAAGACGTGGGCTGAGAATGAGCGAAGCCACAGCTGGCAGAGCGACAGGACGCGACACGGAGGCCACAGACGCGTGCCGCGCACGTGGGCTGTCAGGGACCGAGCAGGAGACAAAGGTCTGTGAGGACAAAGATCGCAACGTCGCCGCATGAGCACGCCCAGGGCCCTGCACCCGCCTCCAGGACACGGCGGCGTGAGGGAAAGCACACCTTCGAGGAGGTCGGGTGGGAGCCGATCGCCCTCGGGCCACAGAGCGACCGAGTCGGGGGTCAGCCCGCACACGTGCGCCAAGTGACCCGTGGCCAGACGAACTGAGGTGGAAAGCACTGCGTACTTCTTAGCTAAATGGTGATTAAAATACCAAACACCAGATCTCTGGGCTGTAGTTAGGTTGTATTTATAAAGAGATTTTTAGCTGTAGATGCGTATATTCGAAAATAGCAAAGGCTAAAAACAGTGAGTTAAGCGTCCGTCTCAAGATGTTAGAGAGAACAGTAAATTCAAACCCAAAGAAATACAAGAAGAAAGGAGATACTGATGAAATATTTTAGTCAAGCCAGAGATTTACAACTAATAATATTAGAAAACAATTGGTGAGGGGTGCCTGGGTGGCTCAGTGGGTTAAAGCCTCTGCCTTTGGCTGGGGTCATGATCTCAGGGTCCTGGGATCGAGCCCCATATCGGGCTCTGTGCTTAGCAGGGAGCCTGCTTCCTCCTCTCTCTCTGCCTGCTTCTCTGCCTACTTCTGATCTCTGTCTGTCAAATAAATAAAATCTTTAAAAAAAAAAAAAACAATTGGTGAGACCAACTTATAAAAATGAGAAGAGGCATAAAAATGCTATTTAAAACCTTCTCATCCGTACAACTCCAGGGCTAATGGCTTCGTGGGTGAATGGTACAGAACATCTCGTCTCGCACAACACATTCTGAGAGTAGAAAAGGCCAGCACACACACAGATGTGTGTGACTCACACACACAGATGACAGAACCATACACCCCACGGTCGCCTGGTGTCACTTCAAGGCTGGCTTGGAAAAGCTTTGTAAACTGCACCACAGTAAGAGGGTCAGGAAAAGTCACAAATCCCATCTCCACAGACACAGAGAGTCTTAATTATCCCCAATTTCCATTTAGCTGAAAACTCGCAGTGAACAGACACACACAGGAGCAGCCCGGAAGGGCCCCTCCGTGGCACCCGGCCTTTGGTTTCAAACCCCGGGCTGCCCTGGCTGGAGGGACCCGAGCTCTCTGAAGAGCTGGGATTCCTGGGCTGGGACACTGGGAGCCTCAGGTGACCTCCGGGCATCTTGACACCCTTACAGCCTCGGATGGGGGACACAAAAAGATGCAGAAGCGGCGTGCAGAGGCGGGAGCCCCCAGTGCAGACCGCTGGGAGCGTCAAGGAGTATGACAGCCAGACCCAGTCCAGATGTCCGGTAGACGAGAGAGAGAGAGAGAGAGAGGCACAAACAATCCTCCCCCTGGGCCGTAAGAGATGCCCTCACCTTCCCTGGAAACCCAGACTGCGGGGCAGGAATCCGCACCTGGGTACACCTTCTGGAAGGATCAGGACTTCACCGAGGCTGAGGAGGGGGCAGTTCCTCGTCTCTAGCCTTCCCAGCTATTCAAGGCACCTGCCCCCTGCCCCGGGAGGGGAGGGGAGGGGCAGGTGAGCGGGTGCAGCAGTGGTGGGGACGCCAGAGCACCTAGGGGCCGGACGACATCCCGTGACCAGGCCCGTGTGCCTCCCTCGGGAAGTGCTCTCTGGTCAACCTCTGGCACGACCTCCTGCCCAACCTCCAGTCCCAGAGCAGAGGGATTTCCCCCCACCCCCACTCAGGGGCTTTGGGCCGTCACCAGGTGCCCCGACATAGCTCCTCACGTGGCCACAGGACACACAACCCTACCACGGAGGGGTCTGGCCAGTTCTGGTCCGGCAGCTGGCGGCAGCACCGGCGACGGCACGGCCAGATGGCAAGTCAGGGCCAGAGCTCCACCCCCCAGGAGTCTTGGCAAAACACTTGGCAAAACCAAAGGCCACTCTCATCAGGTCTCCGGCGCCCATCACCAGATCACAGGGTCCACAGAGGGGGCAGAGGAGAGGAAACCGGCCCAGGCAACAGCCAGAAGAGTCCCGACGCAGGACTTGCTCCGGAACAACAGGCCGTCCTCCTCAGGCCCAGATCCTGGAAACACCAGGCGAGAGGAGTGGCCGCTCCGGGAACAGACAGGATAGCCTAATGCCGTGTGTGGTTCCCGACCACGGCTCAATCTGAGCAAACCGACTCTGGGGCTTCCTGGGGAAACGCAATGTATTCTGGGTGCTGGATTTTAGTGAGGAATTACTGTCCACCTGATCAAATGTGGAAAAGGAGTTTAGTTATAAAATGTCACTTAGAGGGGCACCTGGGTGGCTCAGTGGGTTGAGCCTCTGCCTTCGGCTCGGGTCGTGGTCTCGGGGTCCTGGGATCGAGCCCCACATCGGGCTCTCTGCTTGGCGGGGAGCCTGCTTCCTCCTCTCTCTCTCTCTGCCTGCCTCTCTGCCTACTTGTGATCTCTCTGTGTCAAATAAATAAATAAAATCTTTTAAAAAAAATTTAAAAAATGTCAGAGATACTTACTAAATATTAACAAAAATTTCATAAAGTCATTACTAAAAACAAAAGAGAGGTACTCTCTAATATTAAAAGGATCAATTTGTCAGGGAGATATAAAAATTCCGAAAGTAGAGGCACCTGGGTGGCTCAGTCGGTTAAGCCACTGCCTTCAGCTCAGGTCCTGATCTCAGGGCCCTGGGATCGAGCCCTGCATCGGGCTCTCTGCTCGGCAGGAGCCTGCTTCCTCCTCTCTCTCTCTCTGCCTGCCTCTCTGCCTACTTGTGATCTCTCTCTGTAAAATAAATAAATAAAATCTTTTAAAAAAATAAAAATAAAATAAAATAAATAAGAAATAAAAACACGGACCAAAGGAGAATCTCAAAAATGATTTGAGCTGAATGATAATAAAAATATGACATATCAAAATATTATAATGCAGCTAAAATAGTGATTAGAGAGAAATTTATAAATTTAAATTCATATATTAGAAAACAAATGGAAAGCTATCTGAGCTACCATCCAAACAGGCTAGCAAAGGAACAATTAAACAAAAAGAAAGTAAAAGAAAGAAAATAATGAAGAGCAGAATTCAGTTAAATAGAAAATAAATGTGCCATAGAGAAAATTAACAAACCAAAAGTTGGATCACTGAAACAATTTTTAATTGATAAACTTTTTCAAGAAAAATGAGAAAACACAAATATACAATATCAAGAATGAAAAAGGGAACATCATTACTGACTGTACAGATGTTAAAATGATAAGATGTTATGAACATCCACATGCCAATAATTGGACAGTTGTAGGAAATTAGTATTTTCCTTGATAAAAACAGCTTTATCAAAACTGACCCAAAAAACCTCAGAAAATCCAGGTAGGCTTATTTTTGGTTAAGAAATTAGTTCCCTAACTAAAAACTTCCCATAATGATGGCATCACAGATCAATCTTTCCAAACATTAGGGGGGAAAATATCTTATATGAGCCCTCTCATTGAATAAGGAAATAATAAACCCTTTCAGTTCCTTTTTAGGTGGTCATAAATTTAATACCAAAACCTAACAAGGACATTATAATAAAAAAATAGCACCGCCAACTCATTCATTAAAAGAGGCATAAAAATCCTAAACTTTGTAACTCAGATCCAGTTGTACAAAACAATACAATACAACCATGTGACATTTATTCCAGGAATATAAAGTTGGTTTAATATTTGAAAATCCATTAACATAATATACCACATTAATAGACTAAACGTTAAAAATACATTATCATCTCAATAGATGCAGAAGAAAGCACATGATAAAATGTTAGAACTATTCATTAAAAAATTTATCAGTAAACCAGGAATAAAAGAGAACTTCCTTTAAAAAGCCTAGAGCAGCAGCATACTTCATGGTGAAATATTGAACGCTTTTCTCCCTCAGTTTGGGAACTAAAAAAGTTGTCCGTTATATCATTTCTGTTCAACATTATACTGAAAGTACTAGACAACACAATAATGCAAGAAAAGGGAAAAAATGTCTAAAAACTGAAAAGATTTACAGATTATGACTGTGTATGTAAGAAATCTCCATGAATCTACTAGGTATTAGAACTAGTTAGCAAAGTGGGGGCGCCTGGGTGGCTCAGCGGGTTAAAGCCTCTGCCTTCAGGTCATGATCCCAGGGTCCTGGGATCAAGCCCTGCTTCAGGCTCTCTGCTCAACAGGGAGCCTGTTTCCTCTTCTCTCTCTCTCTGCCTGCTTGTGATCTCTGTCTGTCAAATAAATAAATAAATCTTAAAAAAAAAAAAAAAGAACTAGTTAGCAAAGTAACCAAATGCCAAGTCAGTACAATAAAATTAATTGTATTTCTCTATACGCAGAATAACTAGAAAGTGAAACTCAACAATGTCATCTCTAGGAGTAAATCTAACAAAAGGAGTCTCTCATATCTGTACTCTGAAAACTACAAAACACTATTGACAAGAATCAAAGAAATAAATGTTCCTGGGTTGAAAGACTCAATATTGATAAAATGTTAGGTTTCACGCAAATTGATCTATGGATTCAACGTAACCAAAATTAAAATCCTAGCAGGATTTGTGTGTGGGGGGGTGTGGGTTAAATTAATAATTTGATTCTAAAATTTATATGATAATGCAAAAGTCTAAGAAAACCTAAACAAATCTTAAAGGACAAAGTCAGAAGACTCACACTACAAAATATTAAGACTTACTATAAAGCTATTGCAATTAAAACAGGGTAGTATGGACTCAGGATAGGCAAAGAAATCAATAAAACAGAATGGAAAACAAAAAATAGGTTTGGCCTGATTTTCCACAAAGGTGAGGTTGCAGGGCCCACCGGGGTCAATTAGATATTCACATGGGGGAAGACTGAATGTTTGCCCACGCACTCCTACCTCACTCCAAGGACACAATCCCTGTGAACTGTGGAGGTGAATATGAAATATTACATTACAAAGTTTCCAAAGGAAAACAGGATACTGTTTTCTGGACAATGGGGTGGATACAGATTTCCTAGTAAGACTCAAAAAAGCACTACCTACAGAAGAAAAGATTGACTATTAAAGGTTCTTACAACTAAGAAGGTGATTTTCAGATGGACTGGTAAGTTGCTGGAAACACCCGCCAGGGACCGGGAGGTCCTTATAATCCATGTAACCGACAAAGAACTGATGTCCATCCAGCAGAGGCCAAAAACTCCTACCACTCAAGAAGGGAAAGCCACAGCCCAGTTAATAACGGCCGAAAGACTAGCAGGGACACTCCACAAAGACCCCAGAAAGGAAAGTGGAGAGGAAACCACAGTGAGACGCCCCGCACACGCACCCAGTGCCCAGATTGAACAGGACGAGGCCCACCGCTGGCCTGGATGGGGAACAGCTGGGCCTCTTTCTCCCGCGGTGGCCTAAAGCTGAGCAGGAGCCCGCCTTGGACCCCGCGAGCTCGCCCGCAGGTGCGACCCTGCGAGAAGGAGCGCACGGGGCAGGAAGGGTTAGGGTTAGGGTTAGGGTTAGGGTTAGCGCCCATTACTCAGCTCTAGGGAAGGGCTGGCCAGCGCGCCCCTGGCCCCGTGCCCTAACCCAAGCAGCGGACTTGGCGCCCCTTTCCCAAGCTGAGCTCTGAAGTCGACCCTCTTGGAGGGCAGGAAGGTGGAGGGCAGGGGGCCGGAGGGGGCAGGGCGGGACGTGGCGGAGGTGGGGGGTGGAGCTCCGGGAAGGGGCATCACGCCCGGGGTCCCGAGTCAAGCCCCCGCCCAGCGCTGCGTCTCAGCCGCGCGCCCCCGCCCCGCTCGCGCCTCGAACCGCGAGTCCCCAGACGGCGGGCGAGGACGACACTGACTGTTCTCTTCTCCCGGGTCTCCTTCCAGGGAAGCGGACGGGAGCCTCTTCCTCTCTGCGGGCTCCATGCCGGCCTCCGGCAGCTCGCTCCTCCTCGCGCCCGCTCGCGCCCCTGCAAGGAGAGGGGGCGTCGGCGAGGGCTCCGGGCCGGAGGGCATCCCCGCGGGGCGGGGCGGGGCCGGGCTCTAAAGCCAGGCTGCGGGGAGCGCAGCTGTAGGTAGGGTCGGGGCAGTCTGGGGAGAGAGGGGCCAGTCTGGGTGCGCAAGGGGAGGTCTGCGCTCCCGAGGGCGAGGTGAGGGCGCGGGCCGGTCCGGGCTGGGGTGGAGGCCGGGCGTCCGCGGAAGAGCGGTTCTGGGCTCCCGAGCACCACGTCCGGGAGTCCGGGGCCGGGGGCGGTGGGGACGGGGGGCGGGGTCCGCGGTCCCTGCGCTGGGGCGGGCGCGTCGGGGATCCCGAGGGCTCGAGCCGGACGGGGCGCGGGGCGCTGTCCGGCATCCGCAGGGGCACAGGGCCGGGGTTCCGAGGCGAGCGGGGCCAGTGCTCACCCGCGACCGGCCCCGTGGCGCGCGCTGCGCCCCCGCCCCCCGCCGCGCCGCCAGGCGTCCCGTGGTTGCCCGGGGCAACGGGCCGGGTTTGCGCGGCGCATTGTGCAAGCCGCGCCTGCGCGGGGAGACGGGCGCGGGGCCCGGGGGCAGCGGCGCGGCGGCCGGCGCGGGGCGTGGGGTTGCGCGGGCGCGGGGGCGGCGGGGGGCGTCCGGAGCGGCTGCGGCGGGGCCGGCGCGGGTGGCGGCGCGTGTGGGACGCGGGTCGCCGGGGGCCGCGGTCAGTGGCGTCAGCGCTGGACCCGGAGCCGGGGCTGCCGTCCGAGGCGTGGGGGTGGGGGCCGGGGCGCCGGGCCATGGCATCCTCGGGGAAAGACGGGGCGCACCGCTCCGGCTCGGGGTCACGAAGCCCCATCAGGCGCAGGGCTGTTGGTCACAAAGACCCTCCCTGGCGGTCAGAGGCCCCCAAGTCACAAAGAGCGAGAGTCACAACCGGCCCCTGACCCCACCCCACGCCCCTCTCAGACCCTCACTCCCGGTGCCCCACAACGGCCGGGCCGGGGGAGCAGAGACCGAGACAGTCCCTGGGGTGGCGATGCCAGGCAGGGGGCTGCACACCGGGTGTCCCCACGTGGGCTGTGGGCAATCGCTGCCAGCAGGGCAGCTTTCCCGTCCCGGGGAAGAACCCGAGGGGGACTTTGTGTCCCCAGGGTCATTCATGCCCCCCCCCCCCCCGTTCCAGCTGCACCCAGTGTCCCACACCAGCCCTTCTCCACCTTCTTCCTCCCCTCCTCTTTGTGGACAGGAGTGAGTAAGAAAGACCCACCTACCCTACTGCTCCGAGTAAATTTCTGAAACCTACCTATTATCTTTATTTGGTTTAAAATCATCTTTATTTTGCACTTAACTTCCCAAGATGGCCTACAAGTGAGGCTCCACTCTGCATTCGCTGTGGCAGTGTGGGTGGGCAGTGCCTGTAGGCAGGAAGGGGTCTTTGTGCCCCTTTCCAGTCTTCACTAACAAGCCGCAGGAGCTCGCCAGCCCCCACCTCCGCGTGGCCTCACAAAAATCACAAAACAAGGAGTGGTTTCACCTCCACCAGCCCTCCTATGCTTTAACTCTCATTTTTCTCAGAACCTGGGCAAAGTGATCCCTGAGAGACCCAAAATGAAAAAGGCCACGTTTACATGTTAGCATTTATTGCGCAAGAGATACTGAACTACATCAGATGCAAATGAAAACAATTATAAATTTCTAAAACCCCATTAGCCTCTGTTCCTCAAGCTCTCTCCGAAATAAAGTTCAAGCCAGTGCTAAGCCCCCAGGTGTCTAATTCCGGCTTGGAGACTCAGATTCTCTGTCCCCAGGACAACATCAGCATGGACTGTGCTGACTTTGTCCCAGGCTCCTAGCAGAGCCCCTTGGCCTCCTGGCCTGAACGCCACAGGAAGTGGAGGGGAGGGGGACTGTGGCTGGGGGACCTGTGCGCACGCGTGCACGTAGCTGGGTGTGTGCCCGTGCAGGAGAGAGCCATCAGTGGCATTCAGAAGACAGTCCACCTCTCCCGTGTCTCACCTGCTTTCATCCTGTTTGAAAGCGACCCGGGCCATGCTGGAGGCTCTGAATGCAGGCGGCCAGTCCCTTGGGCTCGGAAATGAGAAACCAGGGAGGATCCTGGAATCCACCCCCCAGGGCCACACTCGGCCAGCTCCAGACAATCCTCACTAAGGAGCCACGGTAGAGGACCTCAACTCAGCAAGGAGCAAACCTTAGCACCTGCCCCAGAGCAGAGGGCCGCCCCACTCCTTCCATGGGAGGCAGAGGTGGTTGCCTTGGGAATGAAAGCGCGGGCCCCAGGACAGCTGCTGGGACACTTGCAGAGCTGCTCCCAGCTCCCTGCGGTTTATCAGCGCAGTCAACTGGGGGAAGAGCACTGCGTTTCCAGAAATCCCGGGAATACTCCCAGGACAAGGAGATGGCACGGGCTAGTTTGGGGACATGACTTTAACTGAAGCAGATGTTCTTCTCACACCACACTGTCTCGGGCAAAGGGACAGGGACAGACGGAGGAGACCCCCAGCCTGGGCCTGACCTCAGGTGAGTGGGGTTAAGAAAGACTGGCTGGAGGCTGCGTGGCAGCGAGCCCCGCGGAGGGTTCCAGGGGCGTCCGTCCGGCATTGTGAGCTTGGTAACGGGAGTGGAGGCAGAAACCATGACGGGACGGGACCCACCTGCCTCGGCAAGGCCAGTGAGACCAGGAAATGGGCCCCAAGTTTGCAAAGCCTTGGACATGGCCCCACCCCGAAGAATGCTGAGCTGTGATGTGGCCCGGGTCACGCTCTGTGTGGGTGCTGACCAACGGCTCAGGAGCTGGAGGGCCCCTGGCCAAGGGCAGACCAGCACCGCTGGCGCAGACCTCTGCGCCCCCGGGGTGACACAGACACCAGCGCCACGGAGCAGGCAGGGTCCTTCTGCCACGACCGGGGCGAGCAGAGAGAAGGCAGACACTGGGGCACATACGCTTCACAGAGGGACAGCAGCCGTGCGCCCATGGCCCTGGGGACAAGGGCCTACCCTGACTCGTGAGAGGCGATGGGGACACGCAGCTGTGCTTTCATCAGGAACCACACTGGCAGGCCGGGCCCTGGTCCACACCCGTCTCAGAAGAGAAACCCTGTTAGACTCACGTGGGGCCGTGTGTGTCTGCTCAACACGAGCAGGCCAGGGACACCAGCCCGGAGCCGGAGGAGCAGACGGGGGCTGGCCACACGTCCCAGCCTATGTATCAGCCCTGGAGGGCCTGGCTCCGCAGGGGCCCGGGCTCGCCTGCAGGCCCCACTGCTCACGAGGGGGGCGCCTCAGGGCCAGGAACCTACAGACCAATAAGCAGAATTAAACTACTCTAAGAAATGAAAACTCCACCTTGCCGCCGGGCCTGGCTGCGCAGTGGTCGCTGGAGGACCACGAGCCAGGCTCCTGCCTCGGTCTCCCCAGCCCGTGCTCACTGGGCCATCTGCACCACGACGGCCCGCCAGGCTTTCTCCTTGTCGAACTCCTTCAGGGGGCTTCTGGACACCTGTGGCCAAACAGGCAGAGTGTTACTTCCCCTGCGCCCGCACCCCCGCGGCAGCAGGCAGGCTGGAAAGCTGTTCACTGGAGAGCTGCTCTCATCTGTGACAACACAGGAAACCGCACAGGACCCCGGGGGTGGGGAGGCCATGGACGCCCCCGCCCCTCCACCTCCCACATCCCCCCCCCCCAGGTACACAGCTGGGCGGTGGGCGGGGGGGGAGGCCACTCGGGCGTCTGCCCCACAGACATCCAGCACCTGCAGCACAAGCATCTGCATACAGCAGGCACCCAATAAACAGACACCAAAGTGCAGGAATCAACAGGGTGGGTGAGGGCCTCCAAACTCTTCCTGGGGGGAGGGGGCCAGCACCCCTGCAGAGAAGGGGCCTGAGGAGAATACTTGAGGCCAAGGTCAGCAGACGGGAACAGGCCCCCTGGGCCTCTGCACCTGCTGTTTTGGAAACTGCTGGGAGCGCTAACTCAGCAGTCAACACAGAGGTGCCCCACCCAGACAAGGTGGGTCTCTGGTAGGTCCTGGGGGCAACGCCGACCCGTCCGTGCGGGAGACCAGCCCTCACAGATAAAAAGCAGGAGAGGAAATGGCCGTGGATCTCAGTGAGAGAGAGCACAGGGCAAGACGGAGGGCCCGGCTCGCTGAGCGGGACCCACGGCGGGAGCTCGGGCAGGCACAAAGGCCAGTCCACAGCATGAACACCTCACGGGGAGCGCACTGACCCGCAGCCTGCCAGCCATGAGGGCCTCGAGCTGGGCGGAGGGGCTGGCATCAACCTCCAGAGCCTGCCGGCCGAGGTCACTGACACCACACCTGTCGGGGTGGGTGGCTGCTCCCGAGAGGGGCCGGGGTAGGACCCCCACGACCTGCGTGGGTCCTGAGCAACTTCCTGTCCGTGTCTGCGTGAGCTCGGTGCACAACACCTTTTCAGGAACAGATGTGAGCACTGAGCCGCCCCACCAGCCGGGACGGTCCCCACGGCCGCTCACCTCCCCCGCAGGGCGCTCCGGCGGGCCGGCCTGCACCGTGTCCCAGGACGCGGCCAGCTTGAAGCGCACGCACTGCATGACGGTGCCCGTGTTGAGGCTGGCCTGGAGCAGCAGCGCCAGCAGCAGCAGCAGCAGCAACACGTCGTAGGATCGCTGCGGGGAACAGGGTGGTGAGCGGCGTAGCCCGCCAGGGCTCCCGGGCTCCCCGGCCTGCGGCCTGCGTGGGACAGACTGCTTCCGCCGGCCAAGGGAGGCCGTGCAGGCAGTGCCTGGGCCCCAGGCTGAGGACGCAGCTGAGCTACTGTGACTCAATCCAGGTACCAGCCCTTCTGCACAAGGATTTCTGTCTCACCAACAGGAGGCTCTGCAGCCCTGGGTTTGACAGAGGACACGAAGATGGCCCCGGGGCTCCCCGCCTAGTCTCCAGTGCCCTGACACCTCCGCCCATAGAGCCCCATGTGAAGACACAGAGGGCGTCCCCGTGGGGTGGAGCCCCCAGCTGTGTGGAAGCAGCCCTGGGACGCCCGGGCCACGGCCCACGAACGCATCCACCTTCCCCCGGAGCTGAGGAGCTGAGCCTGGCGACTGCTGGAAAAAAGGCTTCTGAGGAGCGCCTGGCACCAGCAGGGGGACGGGAGGCAGAGGGAGCCTTGGCGAGCAAAGGATCCTGGGGCGCCCCCGGCCCTCCCAGCCCAGGCGACCTTCGGCAGAGACACAAAACCCCAGCTCCGCACAGTGTCACTGGGGAAACACTGCTTCTCAAGTTAACGTACAAATCTATCCACAGCCCAGTTTAAAAAAAAAAAAAAAAAAAAAGTGCTTTTGGAGCCAAGCAGCTTGATGTTAAAACCCACACAGGAAAACAAACACACAACTCAGGGGACACTGAGAAGCGGTGACAGCTAAGCAGGCAAAAGGCTGGGTCAAACGTGAAGCCGGTCGGCAAACTTCCAGGACCAGCACCCCGCGGCACTGGCTACGTGTGAGAGTGGCGGGCGCAGAAACAGGCCGGTAGGGCCGGGAGCTCCGCTGCAAGCAGGGCCGCGTGCCCCCGAAGGGCAGGGAAGGGAGACGTTCCAGTCCCCGGCGTCTCACAGCCTCGTGCTCCAGGTCAGCTCCTGCCAGATGCAAGCACCAGCCTTTCTCACAGCGATGGAAACTCCAGAAACAGCAAAGGAAAAGACTGACCAACTTAACAGCATAAACAGAGACGTCCTCAGGACAGAAGTCACAGCTGCTGGTTGGGGGCCAGTGTCTGGACCCAGTGCAGACAGCGCCGGTCTCCCAAATACCGGTTGAGCGCAAGACCCCCGGAAAGTGGGCAAGACACAGACGCAAAGCACCGTCACACACAGTCCAAGGCCACGTGTGTCCAGAGAGAAGCCCACGGCAGCCACACCAGCGCACGGCCTCCCCTGCGTGGCAAATCCAGTGACAAGCCCCAGTGCCAGGCTGTGGAGGAACGGGTGCTCCCTCCAGCCTTGGCTGGGCCACCTCGGGCCCAGCAGCGCGTAGAGGACGAAAGCCGTGAGTCCGCGGTGGCGCTTGGAAGGGAAGGGCACTACCTGTCACAGCGCGCGTCACGCTGCATACCAGCTCGTCGGAGCCATGGACACGAGACCCAGGCGTCCGTCACCCTTCCTCACCCCTCCGTGTAGAACAATGGCTCGGGCGAGGCCGGCCGCCAGGGCCTGCGCCAGGTGCTGGGACCCGTGCCGCAGGCTCACACTCGGTCATGGTTGTTTCCGACCCTCGAGAGGCCCCGACCCCAGCCCCGGCCCGAGCGCTTTGGCAGCTGCTGCCGAGCCAGGCGGAGGTGACCGCACATGCCCCGGACCCTGCTCCCACCGGCATCCCAGGAAACGGACCCACACGCGCGAACTTCTTCCAGACACTTAGCCTGGACTCCAAGAGTCAGTGTGCGGGGGCAGAGGCGGGGACCACTGATGACAGACTCAGCCAGTCCCGCTCCAGAAGCTTCCCCCGGGAGGCACGCCCTCGGGCTGGTCTGTGTGCACTGCCCGAAGGCCACACTGCGTGATTTCAGGCCCGTGACTGCCGCGTGGGGCTGTGGGCGTGTAGGAGGAAGTCCTTCCGGAAATGCCGAAGTCCTCGCGGGGAAGGTCCCGCTGTCAGACCCTGGCCAGTCCCTTCAGATGCTTCTGAAAAACGACATGCCTGCGTGTGTGCTCCCAGCCGTCGTGTGAACACACGTGTGCAAACGGCATGCAGCTGCTGGGGATCTTGGTGCTCAGGAGTCTTTCCGTCTGTCTGTGTGTCTGAAATTTCTCATGACAGACTCCTGGGAACAAACAGCACACGCACCGGCAACAAGCCGAGTTACCTCAGCAACAAGCCTGGGGCCGTGTGTCTGAGCCCACGGAGGGACTGGGAAAGTCCGCATGTTTGTGGAAAGGCCCTCAATTCTCCTCAAATTTGTCTAGAGATGAAATGGAATTCCAACAAGCATGTCACACACCCACACGGAGAGCGGGTTCTACCGCGGTCACGGGAGCAGCAAGGGCCGAGAATCTCCAAGAGAGCCGTGAAGAAGGGGTGTCCGGGTGCACTGCGACACCAGACAGAACGGCCTAAACTTTGAAACAGCAACCTGCGCGGAGCAGGGCTGGGGCGGCCTGGGCATCCGAGCAGGAGCATGGACACCTGGCTGTCCCACAGAAGCGAGTCCAGGGCTGCTCAGGCCACATGTGGGAGCAGCTCCAGCAGGCTGACGCTTGGCCAGGCCTCCTGTCCTGGGAGACCCTCCCGCACAGCCCACGGGGCAGCAAGGCCACGTCCACACGGGGTTCCGAGCGAAAGGAGCACATACCTCCACGGCCGGCGGGTAGTCTTTGAAGATCTCCAGGATTCTCATGATGCTGAACGACAGATACCCAGAGGCGGTGAACAGCAGCGGGGAAGTGAGGCTGCAGATGGCGATCAGCATCTCCACCTGCGGGAGAAGATGGGCGCTCGGCTCGGCCGGGCCAGCGGGCCCGGGAGCCACAGCCGGCACAGGCGCGGGCGGACACTGGCGTCTGCACTCCGCCCGAGGCTCCTGCTAGGGTCTGAGCTTGGTCTCCCGTGAACTCCAAGTCCCCCCAGCTTCCTCACACCGACCCACTCTGTTGGGAGAGGGACACACGTGCAGCTGGCCTCTCGCAGTGGTGCGCAGACTGTGCCGCCGGCTGGGCCGGGCCGCCGGGCACACGGGGCTCAAAGTATGAGTGCGGGGAGTTGGGGCCCAAACTGAGTGTCTGTCGCTGTCCGACAGCGGGTCACGGGACAAGACGCAGGACGCAGGCTGAGGCTGGCAGGCCGGCGTCTGCCCCGCCGAGTCCCAGGACTGTCTCGGGACCCTCCACATTTCCGCAGATAGTCCCACCCTCCAAACAGCACCCGCCAAGCCTCCCTGCCCACCCCGCCACCCGGTTCCTGCTGCTGCTGCCATGGGGGAGAGCTAGGGAAGGGGCCAGGCGGGGCCGCACTTACCAGACACCTGCTGGGGCACTCGGCGGTGACGTGACTGGCGATAGCACTGGGGAAACACTAGGAGGAGAGAGAACACGGCCTCAGAGGGGCTGGTGGGGACAACTGCTCCCTGCGCGCTCCTGTTTCGGGGGCCGGCGGGCTGGGGCTGGGACGGACAGGAGAGGGGCGGCTCTGCAAGGCTGTGGAGGAGCTGGGGGAGCCCCCCCAGGGTTACTCCGTTGGCCGAGCCGGGCTGCCTGGCCCCCGGCAGCTGTGTGCGAGCCTGTTGACGCAGAGATGTCCTCGGGGACCGCGCTCTGCTGGCACCCACCATGCAGCGCTCCCACGGGTTCAACAGCACTGCTGCGTCCACATCCGCCCCATCGCCCAGTAACATCCGGCCGTCTCTGTGACCCTGCTTTGCGCTGACCAGAGACCCTCGCCCTCCACGGTCAGACGTGGGCATTTCTGAAGAGCGCACCGGCTCGCTGCAGGCTGGCCTCAGCCGGGTGGACTCAGAGGCCCCCAGGACCACCCGCCGCACTGACTGCTCCACGGCGGAGGTCCCCTGCCCCTTCGGTGACACAGGTCTGCTTCATCTTACTGAATGGATGGATTTACTCTGACGCCATCTGGGTCACACAGTCCAGGAGGGAGGGAAGCAGGAGGACACGTCCTTCCCAAGGAGAGCAGGGCTGGGCCTGCTGAGCCGACTGAGCCCTTGGACCCAAGTGTGTGCAGGTGCTGGTTAGCCACACACCCACACGGGGAGGGACACACCCACGCCCTGGGTGGGCACGGCTCGGACCCCTGGACACTGGGATGGCGTCTGCACTGGCTTAGGGCTCTGGCTTGAGGGTGAGCGGGACACAGCAGGCTCTACAGCAGGAGGACAGGGAGGAGCAGCCCTCGGACGGCCGGTCTCCACAGGGGTGTGCGCATGGCTGCAGGGGCGAATGGGGCTGGCCCGGAGCCTGGGGTGAATGTGCTCCAGCAAGCTCTCTGGTCGGAAGCAGAGGGGGACCTCAGGACGCGGAGAAGTCGCTTAGGAAGAAACGCAGTGACCCCAGCATGCCGGAGCAGGGCTCAGGTTTGCTGGGTGGTTCCTCCAGCCCCAGGCCCTGGACAGCAGGAAACTGGCCTGTGGCGGGGAGCTGTTCGCGCGCGCGCGCACACACACACACACACACACACACACCACTGGCCCGGGGACGCCACAGGAACAGGCTCCCAGTCAGGCCCCAAGCCCTAGACTCTGGCCTGGTCTATGACCTTGGCCTCTCCTACTGTTCCCAGACCACCCCTCCCTACCAGGGACCACCCGTGATCCTTTCCTCTCCGCATTCCACATCTGGGGGCGTAGGGGGCACCTGCAGAGAGAGAGGCCCAGGGAGGCTGGTCTGGGGATGACGGCCACACCGTCCTCCCCACGTGCTCCCTCTCCCCAGGCTCCAGTCCTTGGGAGGGCCCTTGGCCATCATTCCCAGGGCTCGGCCAGGCTGGGCACAGGCGCCCACGGGGTTGCTCTGAGCCCTGGGAGGCAGCAGGACTCCAGAGAGACACCAGTACCCCCTTCCTGTGGCTGAATTCACAAGCTGGCAGGCAGCACCTCCAGGAGAGCAGGAGGACGAGGCCAGGGATGCTCCCTGTGTCCTGTCCACTCAGACGGGATGGCCCTGGACAGCAGGTGGGACAAACCAGCCCTCCTGCAGGCGCCCCATGCGACCCAGGGACGAGGCAAAGCAGCCCCGGGGTGACCACATCTGGGAGCACAGGGCACGCAGGGGTCGGTCTTAACCATTCCACACGGCAGTGAGGAGCCCACACCTGCCAAGGCCGCCCGTGGCTGCAGAGGGGAGACGCTGGGCACTTCTGTTCGACACGAGCAACGTCCCCTGCTGTCAGTGACGACAGACTTGCTCATCAGACCATGAGGCCACCAGAGGTACTCACGGCCACTAAGATCCAAAAGAACGTCACTGAGAGGTGCGGCCCCGAGACAGCGTCGTCCACGTTCAGAGCAATGACACCGCCCAGGACGGCAGAGACGCCAGCAATCACCTCGATGACCTGGGGGGCAGAGCACACAGGCGGGGTCACCCAGGGAAAGCGTCTTGCGTGCCGCCGGCGGGCTGGGGTGCGACTGCTCTAAGAGCTCAGGGCAAAGGAGCCAATAGGTGGAAATGCTGAGGACAACCTCTAAGAGAACATGGGAAAATGCATAGTTTCCAACTGAAAACTGGTGGGAAAAGGAAAAAAGCAGAAGAAAGGACAACACTCCCACCCGTCCAAGGCCGGCGGGGCAGGCCCGGCAGGCAGAGCAGCGAGAAAACTGAGAGGCGACAAAACTCGGCACACGTGGCCACATGGCGACGCGGCTGCCCACGAGCGACGGCGTCCACGAGGCCACGGAGAGGACGGCAGTCCCACACAGTGCCAGAAGCACCCCCAAACACAAGTGGGGCTGAACGTCGGGGCAAAAGGGCACAGCCCACAGGGCCGATGGCGGGAGAGCCGGGCCACTGACCCGGTCAGCACAGGCTTTATGGCGAGTGCTGGCGGGGGACTTGCTAAGTGATGACAGAAGGAAACCTGCACGTGTCCAGGGACACAAGCTCCAGACACCGCGGCGGGGAGCTACAGAAACGGGGAAGGCCACACTCAGAACGGGGGGTTCTCAGAACAAGTGGGAAACACCCAAGTCGGAAACAGGTGACCAGAGAGGGTGGCCACGTCACCCGCTTCCAACCAGGATCCTTGTGAGAGGAAGTGGGTGAACCTGAGGACCACCCCAGAGAACAGGGGAGCACTCAGGACTCTGTGTCACATGACCCTCCCCACGTAAATCAATCCTCGGGCAGAAAGGGAAGTTCATCTCACCGAATAGGACTTCAGGACCCGGGCAGGAAAGGGCACTTCGTACAGCATGTTGGTGCCATCCGGCATGGGACCCTGAGAGGAAAAACACGTTTGGCCTGGACCAGAACCACACGGAGGCGGGAGGTCGCATCGCACCTTCCACTGTGTTCCCTGCAGCCCTGAGCCTCCAGACTCCCTGGAGACGCAGGGCTGTGTGGGGCGCCCAGGGGCAGGCTTCCGTCCCGCCGACCTGTGCTCCGGGGCGCCAGCTGGGGTCCTGCGCAGCCCGGGGCCGGACCCACCTTCTGCTTACGGGGCGCCTCGCTGGACCGTGCTGAGATGATCACTGTGGCCGCCATGAAGATCTCCAGCAGGAGGAGCAGAATCAGATTGAAATTTATCTGCCAAAAGAGACGACTCTTCACTTGATTTCCATAACCGCAGACAACCCCACGGGCAGCCTCCCCGAGGAAGGCCAGATGCTAGGCACAGGGGCCACACACCCCCTCGGACTTTGACTCTGTCTCTCGAAACCATTCTTAGCTCCAGGCCTGGATTTGGCGACCCCCGAGCTAGCCCTTCCTTAGTGGTTTGCCCCTCCTGGGTGTTTAAAGATACAAAAACTGAAGTTCATTGCAAAACTGGGAGCCTTTACACAGCTCTGTGCAGGAAGCCAAGACCGGAAGAGGCCAGGGCCTTGGGGAGGAGACGGTTCCACGTTGTGACTGTGCCCGCGACTACAGAAAACCTGTGTCTCTGACAACAGTCACAGAACAAGATGCTACAAACAAACAAACAAACAAACAAACAAAACCTAGTTACTACATTGTAGGATAAGCATGCAAGCTGGCTGACCCGGGGCCCTGGTCGCCCACCCTCTCTGTGGGGCTCCCAGCCTCAGGGCCTCCCTCCCCCGCCCCCACCCCCCAGGGCAGGTGCCTCACAGCCAGGGGAGCCCCGAGCCCGCGGACGGTATTCACGCGAGCCAGTCCTCGGCCTGTTCCCCTGCCTTGTCCGTTCCTTCCCGCGGACACCCTCGTCTCCTCCCGCTCTGCCTCCTCGTGCTTCCCCCAGCGGCCCCCAGCCTGGGCATGGCCTGCCCTCCGCCCCTTCCTGGGGCTGTGAGGGATGAGCTAGGGCGGCTGTCTCCTGGTCACAGGCCTCCGCAGCCCCGAGTGATAATAAAACCACATTTAAAATCAGATGAAGTTAGTATGTTTCATCTACAGAACCCTGCATGCAAAATAAAACAGACAACATTTGTTCTTTTATATATTTGGTGGAATGTTAACAGAAACTGACCATCTACCAAGCTACAAAATAGCCTAGGTAAATTCCAAAAAATATACACAAGCTGTACGTTCTGACTCTAAAAATAACATTAGAAAACAACAAATGGAAGGTTTTAAAAATAATCCCATGGGTCTGTATCATCAGGTTCCTGACGAGAAACCCAGGGTTAGCCACGAGGAGGGACTGGAGGAAACCCAGCGGTGCGGCAGCGACCAGTGAGGACCAGGGCAGGAAGGACGTGGCCGTGAGAGAGGACCGAGCCCCCGTCCCAGCACCCCGCAGGGCTCAGAGTCAGGGGACGGACACACTAACCACTTGCTAACAACCCGTCTCCAGCCCGCACGGGCACGCGTGCTGCCTCTGGCACCGACAGGCAGGCGCTGCGTGGGGAGCGGGTCTGGAGAGGCAAACGGGAGGCGTGCACATCCCTAGAACCAAACAAGGATGAAATGCTCCGTGTCAGATCGGAAGCTGCTAAGCCGGAGCTTGGAGACAGGGCAGACGCGCCCCAGCAGGCCCGGCTGCTAGCCCACCACGGGTGCAGGGCTCCGACCCCCTGCTGGTCCACCCAGAAGCAGCCCCGGACACATGGGAAAGAGAGCGCGGCAAGCACAGACAAACCAAAGCAAGAGCTGGTTCTTCGCAAGGATACATAAGACAGATACGAGGAAGACACGTGAAATTCTGAAATGAAAAGAAGTTACACATGGCTGTCCAACTGGACAGTATTGTAGAATGAAACTCGACCATTTTCTTACACCACACACAGAGATAAACTCAAAATGGATGAAAGGCCCCAATGTGAGGCCGGAATCTATCAAAATCTTAGAGGAGAACATAGGCAGTGACCTCTCCAACATCTGCCACAGCAATGTCTTTCAAGACACGTCTCCAAAGGCAAAGGAAACGAAAGTGAAAATGAACTTTTGGATCTTCACCAAGATCAAAAGCTTCTGAGCGGTGCCTGGGTGGCTCAGGGGGTTAAAGCCTCTGCCTTCGGCTCACGTCATGATCGCAGGGTCCTGGGATCAAGCCCCGCATCGGGCTCTCTGCTCGGTGGGGAGCCTGCTTCCCTCTCTCTCTGCCTGCTTCTCTGCCTGCTTGTGATCTCTGTTTGTCAAATAAATAAATAAAATATTTAAATTAAAAAGAAAAATCAAAAGCTTCTGCACAGCAAAGGAAACAGTCAACAAAACAAAGAGGCAACCCATGGAACGGGAGAAGCTATTCGCAAATGACAGTACAGACAAAGGCTGATACCCAAGATCTAAAAAGAACTCCTCAAACTCAACACACACAAGACAATCACATCAAAAAATGGGCAGAAGACATGAACAGACACTTCTCCAAAGAAGACATACAAATGACTAACGGACACATGAAAAAATGTTCATCACTAGGCATCAGGGAGACTCAAATCAAAACCACAGTGAGACACCACCTTACACCAGTTAGAATGGCCAAAATTAACAAGACAATAAACGAGTGTTGGAGAGGATGTGGAGAAAGGGGAACCCTCTTACACTGTTGGTGGGAATGCACGTTGGTGCAGCCACTCTGGAAAACAGTGTGGAGATTCCTCAAGAAATTAAAAATAGAGCTTCCCTATGACCCTGCAATTGCACTACCAGGTATTTACCCCAAAGATACAGATGTCGTGAAAAGTGCACCTCCCCGTGGGGCCATCTGTACCCCAGTGTTCACAGCAGCAATGGCCACAGTCACCAAACTGTGGGAAGAACCAAGATGCCCTTCAACGGACGAATGGATAAGGAAGATGTGGTCCATATACACTATGGAGTATGATGCCTCCATCAGAAAGGATGAATCCCCAACTTTTGTAGCAACATGGACGGGACTGGAAGAGATTATGCTGAGTGAAATGAGTCAAGCAGAGAGAGTCAATTATCATATGGTTTCACTTATGTGTGGAGCATAAGGAATAACACGGAGGACATGGGGAGACGGAGAGGAGAAGGGAGTTGGGGGAAATCGGAGGGTGAGACGAACCATGAGAGACTGTGGACTCTGAGAAACAAGCTGAGGGTTTTGGAGGGGTGGAGGTGGGGGGGTTGGGTGAGCCTGGTGGTGGGTATTATGGAGGGCACGGATTGCATGGAGCCCTGGGTGTGGTGCATAAACAATGAATTCTGCAACACTAAACAGAAATTTAAAAATTAAAAATTAAAAAATAAAAGAACTTGCACTTAAAAGAAGTTCTAGATCACACACATAAAGCAGTGAGCAATGTTGGGGCTATGACGTGCTGCTCATTTTTGAAAAACTGCATGATATGGAGAAATTTTTGATAAAAAGATAAAAGCCAAACTTTGGCACAAGAAGAAACAGAAATTTGGGCGCCTGGGTGGCTCAGTGGGTTAAAGCCTCTGCCTTCAGCTCAGGTCGTGATCCCAGGGTCCTGGGATCGAGCCCCGCATCGGGCTCTCTGCTCAGCGGGGAGCCTGCTTCCTCCTCTCTCTCTGCCTGTCTCTCTGCCTGCGTGGTCTCTCTGTCTGTCAGGTAAAGAAAGAAAATCTTTAAAAGGAGGAGGAGGAGGACGACAATGAGGAGGAAGAAGAAACAGAAATTTGTTGCTAATAATGACGTCCTCTCTCAGCAAGGGCTCGGGATGGAGACTCCACCGTGTGCTCTACCCAACCTTTAAGCAGCAGTTTGCTCTGTCACGTCGTTCCTAAACACAGAAGAGACCACTGCTGCCCAGTTCACTTTAGAGCTCAGCGGAAGAAGGAAGCACCGGCTGTGTCCGCAGGTGGTGCGGACATCCTGAACACAATGCCGGCTGGTCGGCCCATCCGAGGATCTACAGTAGTCCGGGAAAGAAGGCTCAACACCAGAAACACTGATGCGTCAAACAAAGCGAGGAAAGAGCATCTTACAGATGCAAAATCAAACTATGAGACTTCAACAGCTGTTTGGGTTTTTTTAAGGTTTTATTTATTTATTTGACAAAGATCACAAGCAGGCAGAGAGGCAGCAGAGAGAGAGGAAGAAGCAGGTCCCCCTCCAAGCAGAGAGCCTGATGTGGGGCTCGATCCCAGGATCCTGAGGTCATGACCGGAGCCGAAGGCAGAGGCTCCACCCCCTGAGCCCCCCTGGCGCCCCTACACCTGTTTATATTTTTTAAATGAAAAGGTCATGGTAAACTGGCAGGTGAAGACAACATTAACTTAGCGAAAGTTACATCCAAAATGTAATGGAGAGTCTTTGGCTGCAACTCGTGTGGGGTCAGGAATAAGACAGAGACGCCCCACCGTTTCCCACAGTGCTGGAAACCCGCCACAGCTCCGCAGAAAGGAGCCAGATGATGCGCTCACCCGCACATAAATCCCACACAACCCACAAAAACTGTGAAGGATAAGAAAGTTCAGCAAAGTTTCCAGACACAAAATCAACTGACGAAACACCTTCTTATTTAAAAATAAGAAGTGTGGGGCGCCTGGGTGGCTCAGTGGGTTAAAGCCTCTGCCTTTGGCTCAGGTCATGATCTCAGGGTCCTGGGATTGAGCCCCGCATCAGGCTCTCTGCTCAGCGGGGACCCTGCTTCCTCCTCTCTCTCTCTCTCTCTCTGCCTGCCTCTCTGACTACTTCTGATCTGTCAAATAAAGAAAAATCTTAAAAAAAAAAATAAAAATAAATAAAAAATAAAAACCGCACAGTGTGAACATTCACCCAAATGAGTACCCAGCAGCTAGGGCCGACCTCCTGGTCGATACGGGACAGGGTCGCTTGGGGAAGCTGGGCACGGGCACAAAGGAACTTACCTACCATCTGTTCAAATTATTTTGAGTCTTAAAATATTTCCAAATAAAGAAAAAATTAAATCTCCTGTCTCTGTACTCCAATAATCCATCTGAAAATGTCATTTGAAAAATAAGATACCCTACTAGCAACAAAAGCTGTAAATGATGTAGGGATTACTCGCCCAAGATCCACAAAACACTGAGGCCCTAAGGATGGACCCAGAGGATGATTTGAAACCATTGAGAGACCACGGAGGCCTCTGCACGGGGTGATTAACAGACCAAAGAGGCCACTGCTCACAAAGTCATTCCATAAACTTGAAGTAACCACAACGCATCCCGGGACACTTGCTAAGGGGCTCGGTAACCCTGTTCTGAAGCACCCTTGCAGCCCGAGGGCTCGGCACTGTGGGAGGGGAGGAGGATGTGTGGCGCCCGGGGCGGCCCAGGAACAGATGGGGCGGGGTTTTACTGGGGCGGCTGCTAAGGGGGACACGAGGCAGCTGTCAGGGAGCTCGGGAGCATCGGGGATGAGACGGGGGGAGGGAAGTTGTGAGCGGCTGCGCCTGGGGTCCTCCCCGAGCACAGCAGACCAGGGAAGCTCGTGGGGTCTGGGAAGGGGTGTGAGAGGGGTGTGAGAGCCGGGCTGCCCCGATGCGGGTGTAGGAGACCCTGCAGAAGTGCGTCCCCATGGGCCTGCTCCTGGCAGGGGGCAGGAAAGCTGAGCCCCCCGGACCCACCCTGAAGAGTGCAGGGAGACGGGACCGCCCGGGGATGCCGCACAGACCCACAGGGGCTGCACGAGGACGGCGGGGGCGGGTGGGCTGTCTCGCACACACCCTGTGGGGACGTCAGACATGCTCGCCCAGGGCCGGCCGGGAGAGGCGTGTGGGAACCCCAAATGGCCTGTCCCACCTGCAGCTATGTCCCCGTGTGTCCTTCCTCAGAACACTTGTGTGCAAGTACGCGTGTGCAAGTGTGCGCTTGTGTGTGCAAGTGTGCGTGTGTGTGTGTGCACACGCGCATGCACAGCCCCAGACCCTGGTGGTTTGGGCATTAGAACCACGTGTCTTCGGTGCCACAGACCGCACTCCCGGTGCACTGTGGCCCGGCCTTCAGGAGCTGGGAGCCCCCACAAGGCCTGGTTACCCCGGACTCCTGCACGGTGGTCCAGGTGGGGTGGAGACCAGAGCTCCAGCTCCAGGGCCGGCAGCGCTGCAGCCATGGGCCACGCTGGAGGAGAGGGCTGGGCGGCATGGGGCTCTCCGCCTTGCTTTACCCCGTGTGTGTTGCGGGGGGCACTGTCCAGGGACACTGAGGATCTGCTTCGGTTCGGGGTTCTGGGCACCATCCCCAGGGCCGCCAGAGCCCCAGTTCCTGGCCGGGTGCACACGTGTTTCCCCAGGGTCTGCCCTGCCAGGGTTGGGGGCAGAGTCTCCTCCCCGTGTGTCCTTCCTCAGAACATACGCAGACACCAGACAGTTTCCACACAACATGAGAGTCACCCTGGTGGGGGGAGGCAGGCCCCTCTGCCTTCCGTGGCTTCCGGCCGGCCACGCGCTGCTGGGAATGGTACCTCCCTGTGGCTTCCGCTGACTTCCTGTGACGGCAGCAGGGCTGAGACCGCCTCCAGCCGCCTGGGGCACTGTGCCTTCCTCCTCGGTGAGGATCCTCTCCCACGGACCCACAGTGGGAGTGCCCCCACATGCCCTGGGAGGGGTCCCCCTTATAGCGGGAGCTCCCGTGACTGCCTTGGTCGGGCTCCAGCAACACCAGTGTGTTCCATGTCCAGGGCTGCTCTGGGCTGGCCCAGAAGTGGGGTGGGGGGGACTCCCTTGCCTTCTGGGATGGCTGTTTAAGAACGCCTGGTTGTGGGGTGAGTCCCCAGCTGTTGTCCAGGGGCTGCCATCCCTAGCCCATGATCACGATCGGTGCCGGGTCCCGCTGCCGTCGCAAGGTGCCCCCGCGTGGCACGTGCTCCTGGCAGGACTGATCTAACGAGGGCATCCTGGTTCACCTACGAGTCAGCCTCACAAACCTTCTGATCTCATCCCAGGACCTCCACATTTAACTCCCTAAAATGCTTTTGGTATTTGAATTACAGTTTCCAAAATGTTCTGTTGCTGGTACAATTGTATGCTGATTTTCACGCCCAGCAACCTTGCTACATGCCTGAGTTTAAGGTCAAGTCATGGGAACCCCCTCATCTGCAGACAATGGCAACAGGAGTGTCCCTGCCAGGTCCATGGGACAGTGTTCATGCGATTGCCCCGGAGGACTGGCCAATACTTCCTCGGGGCCACCGCACTCTCTTCCTGCCCTTGAAAAGAGGGAGTTCAACATTTCCCATAAAGCAAGGCTTTTTTATCTATCTTTTTGAGGTAACCCTGAGGATTCCTCTCTTGTAGGACACTCTGCTGGCATCACGGCTTACACGCGGAGTTTTCGCCACTTTTCTTAGCGGCACACACACCAGCAGTGCACCTTGGAATCAACAGCATCACAGATTTGACGAAAAACGTTGTAAAAGAGACTCTCAACAAACCCACGGAACCAGCGCCACAGTGCAGAAAAGACCACTCTTGAACGCAAAAACAAAACTCCAGCCTTGCCGGACTCCAAGGCTCGGGCACGCGGGCCACGTGGCTTCTGCACCGCTGCAGCCCAGCGGCCGCCCCCTCTCAGGCCCAGACTCAGCAGGACCAGAGCCCCCGGCTCCCCCCCGGGCCCCCCCTCCGGCAGCAGAAGGACCCGCCACCCCACCCGGACTCACGTCTATGGCTGAGGGCTTCACAACCAGTTTGCATCCAAACCAGATCAAGCAGGTCGTGGTGATGGCAAACGTGGACACAAACAGGATCTGGAAGTTGGGGATCTGGAAGGCACGACGGGGGTCACTCTTCGGGGCATAACTAAAAACGGATGGGCTCGTTGCACCAAATTCCACGTCATTCACTAAAAATCCCCAGAATGTGCCGCAGGAGGACAAGCCGGGGCGAGGGCGATGGGGTGGCTTAGTCAGTAGAGCGCCAGACTCCTGATCTCACTGTCCTGGGTTCGAGCCTCGCGTTGGACTCTGTGCTCAGTGCGCGTCTGCCGGACGGCCTCCCTCTCCCTCTGCCCCTCCCACCGCTGCTCGCCCACGTGCACAGGCACTCTCTAGCTCTCTCCCGCTAAAATAAATAAAATAAAAATTTAAAAAGAACACAACTAGCCTAGGAGGGTACACTGCAGCCCCTCGAGGCCGTGGGGAGGGTACAGGAAGCCCTGTTGTGTGGGGCACAGGGGCTGCCGGCAGTGTAGACGCCCCTGTCCACACGTGTGCAGACACACACAGACACACGCACAAAGACGCACACGGATACACCGATGCACACACGGGTGGGTGCCCGTCAGCCCTGCAGGCGGCCTGGGTCTCCTTTCCCACCCCCCACCTGGCACGTCCCGCCCTCGGAGGCTCCCGCACAGCCCAGAGCCGCGCCCTCAGCGCCCGCACCGAGGCCTGGACTCACCGCTCTGATGTTCCTCCGGGAAACCCCGAAGCTCACGATTGCTGAGGGGAGACACTGCAAAGAAACCCGAGCTCCGTGAGCCATGGCCAACCCCTGCCGACCCCCTGCAGGGCTCACGCTTCCAAATGACCCCAGACCTGGCGGCCAAACAAGGGCCGCCTGTCGGAGGCACAGGTGCTGGCAGTGGCGCAAGGCCTCAGAACTTTGAAAACAATTTATTCTGGAAAAACTGTCATTTTTCCGAAGGGACAGAAGAGGCAGAAAACGAAAGCTCTTCGTGCTGAGCGCACTCAGAGCCAGCCATCGCCAGCTGCACAAGCTCAGGGTTGTCCTGGCTGGAGAATTACCCCAGAAGGGAAACTCGTCTCCGTGTGAAGAAGTGGAAATGTTCAGGAGTTCCAGAGCCCTGAGGAGGTTCTTGTCGGAGACCCCACAGTTGGTCCCCACAGAAGTGGAGGACGAGGAAGAGGGCAAGCGTGGGGTGTCGGGGTAGTGGGGCGGTGGAGGGAAGGGCACCAGCCTGGGCACCATGGTGCCAGGTGTCGCCCCTGTGGACACCAGGGCCCCCGCAGACCCCACGAGCTTCGGGGACAGAGCCTGCAAAGGCAGAGGGGAGCCAGCAGGAGCGTGGCTCGTCTCCCCAGCCTGTCACTTCTGAGGGGGAAGGGTACCCCCAAGGACTTTGCTGAAATGTCCAGCCTAGGTCAGTGCTGCCTGGGAGCATCTGGGCCAGACAGCACTGGGACCCCCAAGGGCCACTCCGGTGGTGAGAAAGGGCCACCGAGAAGGCCCCAGAGACAACGGCAGGGAAAGAGTCCAATTCTCTTAAGGAGCTTTGTCCTAAGGGAGCAGAGGCCGGGCGTCCTGCCAGCAAAGGGACCCCCGAAGCGGTGTGCAGCTCTTAGAAACCCAAGTGCCGTTTCCTGCCCGGGAGTCTGCGGCAAGAGCCTCAGACAGGCCTCAAATTCTATTTGAAACTAAAGTCACAAGGGGAGCAAGTGACAGCAACAGGCCAATCTCAGAGCCAACAACTCCCGACAGACGGCCGCAAAGCCCAGCACAGGCGGGGCGCCCGAGGAGCGGTGCTTACCGAGCCTGCCGCGCAGCGTAAGTAATCCATCTCCGAGGGAAACACGTTCCCCAGATAGAGCGAAAACCCCGACGTCACAAGCAGACAGCTCTGCAAAACAGCAGCACGGCTCAGGGGGCGAGAAGGGCCCGCTGGGCCATCGGGCCACGCGACCGCCAGTCCTCGGGCCTGGACGGCCAGCGCGGTCGCCGGCTCCCGCCACACCCGACTCCTCCCCTTCTCTCCCCAGCAGGGTCAGACCGCGCGGGAAGGGAGACGCGTCTGTCGGAATCTTGAGCAAGACATGGGGCTTCCCCCGGACGCTTGCTCACCCCAAAACGTACAGGTCCAGGGGCCTCAGCGTCCCACACTCAGGGCCAGTCACGGAGGCCGGGCCCAGCGCCATTCCGCGCTCTCTGCGAAACGGGCCCAAGTGGACAGCCGGGAAATGAGCACAAGGCCAAGGGCTTCCCGGCTGTGAGGGGCACCCGGGCCTCATGGCAGGCCTGAGAGATGGAAACGTCGCCAAGGTGGAGGCTCTGGGTCTGGGCCAGGGTCGTGTGTGCCCCGCCGTGAAGGGAGCATGGGGTCCGGCAGCCTGGGAACAAGGGGAACACGGTACTCGCCTACGAGGAGCTACTCACCCCCATCAACACGGAGAGGACCCACGTCTTGTGGGTGAGGCACGGGGGCAGCCTCGTGGCCAGCTGCAGCTCGCTGGGCTTGGCGTCAGGGCCGTAGCTCCCGGCCTCAGGCCGTGCCCGCTCCAGGGTGGGCGTCCTGTCGTAGCTGAGCTCCTCCCTGCTCTGCTCCTCCCGCGTCATGGTGCTCGGGCTACAGACCCCGGCATTAGAGGCCACGGGACCGCGGCTCCCGGGTCCCCTCGGCTGCCACTGACGCACCAGCAAGAAAACGATTGTTGATTCCGGCCGGCTCTGAAGAGTCGAGGTAGAGGAAGCTGCTCTCAGGAAAAGAAATATCGTCCGTAGGAAAACGCCGTGAACCTGAAGAGGACAAGGACCCCTTCAGCCCCCAGTGCCCCAGCGCTGAGCGGCTGCCAGTGCCTCTGGGACGCGGGCCCCCCGCACCCCCAGGCCGCACCCACAGTAGCAGCCCCGCACCCGCTCGAGGTGCCCACCGAGCCAAGAGCCCGAAGGCGCCCACCGTGTGGCCGGCGTGCTTACCTCCGGAGGCTCCGGCCCTGGTCTCCGGGGAGTCAGCAGCCTTGGTTTCCAGCAACTGCTATTCACGCAGAAACAAAAGGGCGGCAAAGCCATGCCGTCGCCTCCCGAATTTCAATGAGACTCGAGAGTGGGACGCTGAGCTTCTGGGGCAGTCGTGTAAGGGCGAGGGCATCGGGGCGAGCCAGCTCCGCTGGGGGCCACGGCGGGGGGTGACCGCCCACCTGCGAGCAGTGTGCGGAGCTCGGAAGCCTGGTGGGGTTCAGACTAGGAGCTGCATGTTCACACCCTCTCGGGCGGCTGGCCCCGCGCTCTGCGACCCCAGAGGATGACCCGTCACCACGGCACACGCACACGAGTGCCTTCAATGCAGGCAAGGCCCTTGACCTGCTCGGAACAGGGACTGGCTGGTTCCCGCGGCAGCCCGGCACTCCCACGGGCCCTTTATTTCCGCTCACTGAGCAAAGAGAAAGGACGGGAGTTTCCTCGCCCGGAGACACTGGCGCCCTGACAGTCACTCTTTGTGGACACGGAAGCCATAAAATGGCTCAAATCAAAGCATTCTGAAAAACTAGCTCCTCCAACTGTAAATCCACATGGCGCCGAAGCAAGGCGCGGGTTCTGGGTAACGGGCTGCTCTGTTGTCCTCCTCACCCACCAAGGAAAGGCCAGAATTTTCTCAAACTACAACCTGGCAAGTCAAGAACGGATCTCCAACAGATTGAAGACTCTCCCAAACTTCTTCACTGCCTTTTTGTTTGTTCTGTTTCTGGTGAGAGACAGGCTGGGTGGTGCAGAGGGAGAAGGAGAGCGAACCTCCAGCAAACCACACGGGACTCGATCCCAGGACCCTGAGATCATGACCTGAGCTGAAACCAAGAGTCGGACGCTTAACCGAGGGCACCACCCAGGCGCCCCTCCCCCACTGTCTTCTGGATAACTGAATTAGGAGGGATCTGTCTTACAGGATGGAACCTTTTGTGTTTTCTTTTGAAGAAAAAAGTCAAGCACATTTCAGCATTGAGGGACCAGGCCGCCTCGAATGGGAGACTGTGGAGCAGCCTCCTCGAGTCCGGACTCGTCAGCCCCTGGGAAGTGTGAACTTTCTGTTGGCAGCCCCAGTTTCCAGAACAAATCGTGTTTTCTCACACAAACTATTGTTCCTAAAATACCCTCCCTCCCTCGTCTGCCTGCTGAGATCCCACTCCTGTTTTAACATTTTCACCGCCGTTCAGCAGACACTGACAGAGTGGACAGAGTAGACCGCGTCCTTCCCACGCGGAGTTCACGTTCTAACCGGCGCACGGAGCACACCAAATAAACATTGTGCTCTGTGACAGGGAGTACGTCGGAGAGTCAGGGCAGCCTCAGTGAGGAGGAGGCAAGAGCGGAGTCTCACCAAGAGCCAGAACAGAGGTGCCACGTGTGCAAGGGTCTTGAGGTGGCCAGGCTGGAGGACGATGGGCCTAGCCGTCACATGAGGGATGAGGCCGCTGTGAGTCTGACTTGGAGGCGGACTTTTGGAAGATTTCGGGCACAGGAGCATCTGGAGCAGGCTGTGGGGCAGCCGGCGGGGGCAGCTGCCAGCTGGGATTGCGGGCAGCAGGGGTGGTGAGCGGTGAGAGGTTCTGGATGGACGTGGACGCACCCAGACGGTGTGCCCTACGGATGATGTGGGGTGAGAGGCTCAGGAGCTCCCGTGCCCTGAAGGTTCCCCAGGAGCAGTGCAGGGGCAACATGTCTCCACCGACATGGACATGACTGTGTTTTGGAGGCCGAGGCTGGTAGGTCTGTTGGGTGTCCACATAGACCAGCTCAAGAGCCGAGTCGAAGAGGCCAGAACACAGGGCTGATGGATATGGGGGATGGTCCTATGGAGTGGACCCTCCTGCGGCAGGCCACCCTGCAGTCTAAGCCTCTCCTTGGCACCCTGGCAGCAATGCACGACCAGGGCCCACAGCGTCGGCCTTGGGCACGTTTGCCCCCCAACCCAGGAAAACCCAGGGACACCCCACTCCAGCCTGAGATGCAGTCTGCAGCAGCCTTCTGAGATGTTGGGGAAGGACGACCTTCACAGCTCTCCAAGGGGAATCATAAGGACCCGGCTCAGAGGGACGCGCAAGGGTCAGGCTGCCCTTGGACCTACCGAAAGGACAACACGCAGGTCAAACCACCCCAGGAGACCGCAGCATCCTGTCCACGATGACCCCGGGGCCCCCAGGATAATCTACTGGAAGGGCGGCTGGCAAGTCACAACGACCGCCAGGGTCTGACCGACGGGGGACAGCCCGGGTCACACCGACGCCGGGCCGGGCAGACAGAGCAGGGAGCCGCGGGTCGCCGGGAGCAGCTCCCGACACGGACGTGGATGGGTGGACTCGTCCACACCGCATTCTCCGAGCGGCTCCGAGCCGACCCGAGACGTCGGAGCGCGCGCTCGGCAGCCGGGGGAGAGGCAGCGCAGCGGGTCCAGGGTTAGCGCGGGAGGCGGCGACCCCCAGCTCGGCCGCGGGGGTCAGCGCCCGACGGTCCGCACCGCGGGCCCCGCAGGCAGCGCGAGAGGAACAGGGACACGCCAGGGCCCGCTGGGCGCCTCGCTCCGCGCGCAGACGCTCCGGCGGACTCGACCCGAGCCGCGCGCGCCGCCGGGGCCGAACCTCCGCGCCGCGCTCCGGCCGGCGCCCCCCACGGGCCGCGCGCGCCCGAGGCCCCGCCCACAGCGCGACACCCGGCGCCCAGCACGCCGTCTCGCCCTCCGGCAGCTCGCCTCGCCCGGCGCGCGCCCACGGCCGCCAACGGCCAACCCCCAGCGGCTAACGGCCGCGGCGCCTGCGGCGAGCTGATTGGCCGAGCTGCGAAGCGGGGTGCGCAGGCGCGGGCGCGCCGGCCCCATTGGCCGAGGGCGGCGGGAAGCGCGCGGCCGCGTGCGGACGCTCCTCCGGCGGCGGCGGTGCGGCGTGTGAGGCGGCGGCCGGCCATGCTGCGACTCGCGACCAAGCTGGTGGCGTTCTTCTGGAGGAGGGCGGACGGCCCGGCCGACGGCGCGGCGACGCCGGGCGCCGAGCTCGCGGAAGGTGCCTCGCGGGGCGCGGAGGGCGGCCTCGTGCGGGGCGGCGGGCTCGAGGCGGCGGGGATCCGAGCGGCCCGTGCTCCCCGTGGGCGCCGGCGGTCAGGGGTCTCGCCGAGCTCTGGAGAGCGGAGCGAGTCCGGGGGGAGCGGGGAGCCGCCGCGGGAGCCGTCCGTGCGCCGACCCCGCCCCCGACCCCGACCCCGCGCGGCCCCGACCCCGCCCCCGACCCTCCGCGACCCCGACCCCGACCCTCCGCGGCCCCGACCCCGCCCCCGACCCCGCGCGGCCTCGACCCCGACCCTCCGCGGCCCCGCCCCCGACCCCGACCCCGCGCGGCCCCGACCCCGGCAGCTCGCGGTAAGGGGCCGGCTCTGCGCTGGACCCGCTTCGGTCACGCACCCCCAGACCGCCGCGTGCGTGGAGCCGGTCTCCGCGTGACCCCCGGGAGCGGGCCCGGAGAGCTGGGCTGCGGCCCCCTGCCCCGGGCACCGGGAGGTCTCGGAGGACAAAGCCCGCCCCGGGGCCCCGCCTTCCTCGTGCTCCCCCGGGTCGTGCAGCGCCGTGTGTGCGTCTCAGGCGACCCGAAGCTGCGGAGCGTGCGGGGAGTGGTGACGAGGTACTGCAGCGACTACGGCATGATCGACGACCTGGTCTACTTCTCCGGCGACGCGGTGGCCAGCAAGGCGCTGCTCGACGTGGGCCAGGAGGTCATCGCGGTCGTGCAAGAGGACCGGGTGTCCCGCGGACTCCGAGCCGTCCGGGTAAGGCTGCGCGGCTCGCGGCGCCCGCGTCGGCGCGGCTCGGCCTTCGGGGAGCCTCGGGGCGTGCGCAGGCCGAGCGCGCGGTGCGGCGCGGTGAGGTGCGGTGCGGCGCGCCTGCCCAGGGCGCCCTCGGTTTCTGCCCCGAGACCTCCGGGGCAGTTTGGGCGCGCGACGCCGGCTCCGCAGAAGGAGGTCGCTGAGCAGGAAACGCGGGTGGCGGAGGAGGCTCAGCGCTTGCAAATCCGCGCAGATGGAGAACCGTTGGAGCCTCTTTTTCTTCGGGCAAACCTGCACCCTTAGCGGGTTGCTTTCCGGGAAGTTTCAATCCTCGAGGCCACAGCATCCCACGGACTCTGCGGCCAGTGACGTCCGCGCGAGGGTCGCTTCAGAAGGCGGCACCAGCCGCGCCGCGGTTCCAGGAGCACCGGCGACGCCCCCAGGCACCCCGGTCTGCTTCCGTGTGCCACCGGGAGTCCCTGTCTTGTTCTTGGCTTTGTGCGCGGAAGCGCGCGTCTCGCCTGCACGCGCTTGCGAGTAGAAACAGCTGTGTCCACCCCCGCTTCCAGGGGCCCACTCTTAGCCACCAAGAATGGCCGTGGACCATAGCCTTCCAGGCGTATTCGATTTAGGAGCCCTGTTCCAGCAGGCCCCACAAAGTCCACGGGGCAGAAAGAGCGGGCCCTTGTAATCCGGTTGGCAGACGTGATTAGTGGACTCTATCATCAATTATTTTTACTTAAAAACAGTATTACCGGGACGCCTGGGGGGCGCAGTGGGTGAAGCCTCTGTCTTCGGCTCCCACCATGATCCCCAGGTCCTGGGATCGAGCCCCGCATGGGGCTCTCTGCTCGGCGGGGAGCCTGCTTCCTCCTCTCTCTCTCTGCCTCTCTGCCTGCTTGTGATCTCTGTCTGTCAGATAAATAAATAAATAGATCTTTGGGGGGGAAAAAGAGTTTTATTGAGACAGGACGCCAGGGTGGCTGGGTCAGTCAAGCATCTGCCTTGGGCTCAGGTCCTCAGGTCAGGATCCCAGGGTCCTCGGGTCTAGTCCTGCTCCGGGGCTTCAGGCTCAGCCAGAAGTCTGCTTCTCGCTCGGCCTCTGCCTCTCCCTGCCGACTGTCTGTGTATGTCAAATAAATAAGTAAAACCTTCAGAAAACGTTCTATTGAGATATAATCTACGTACTCACTTGAGGTATACAGTTCAGTGTTTTAATATATTCACAGAGTTATGCAGCTGTCACCACAGTCTGTCATAAGCTGTTAAAAATATAATAAAGAACTTGTTCTTTAGGGAAAATTTTTCTTTGCATAGCTGCTTTTTCAATGTGATCTCACCGTGTCACCCTGCCCAGGCTTCATTCTCCCTCTCCCCATTCTTGACTCTTTGGTCTTTGGGAGGAAAACTACTGGGGTTCAGAATTTCTCTGTGAAATGTCATTTCCACTTCAAACAACGGTTCATAGGGGCGCCTGGGTGGCTCAGTGGGTGAAGCCTCTGCCTTCAGCTCGGGTCATGATCTCAGGGTCCTGGGGTCGAGTCCCGCATCGGGCTCTCTGCTCAACGGGGAGCCTGCTTCCTCCTCTCTCTCTCTCTGCCTGCCTCTCTGCCTGCTTGTGATCTCTGTCTGCAAATAAATAAATAAAATTTCAAAAAAAAAATAAAAATAAAAAAGTTTTTTTAAACTCTTAATCACCATCATCTATTTCACCCATCCCCCCACCTCTCTCCTCTGGTGACTATCATTTTGTATAATTACAAATCTGTTTCTCGGTTTATTTTGCCTTCTTTTCCCTCTTTGCTCATTGGTTTTGTTTCTTAAATTCCACGTATGCGTGGAATCATATGGTATTTGCCTTTCTCTACTTCGTGCAGCAGAATATCCTCTGCTTCTATCCGTGTCGTTGCAAATGGCAAGATTCATCTTTTGATGACTGAGTAGTATTGCATTTTGTGTATGGCTATATACTACCTCTTCTTTATTCACTCATCTCTTGGTGGACACGTGGGCTCCTTCCATAATTCAGCTGTTGTAAATAATGCTGCTGTAAAAGTAGGAGATACGCGTACCCTGGAAATTCATGGTTTTGTATTTCGGGGGCAAATACCTTGTGGTGCGATGACCTGATCATAGGGTAGCTCTACTTTCGCTTATTTATGTATTTATTTGACAGAGACACAGTGAGAGAGGAAACACAAGCACGGGAAGTGGGAGAGAGAGAAGCAGGCTTCCCTCGGAGCAGGGAGCCCGATGCGGGGCTTGATCCCAGAACCCTGGGATCATGATCTGAGCCGAAGGCAGACATTTAACTGACTAAGCCCCCCAGGTGCCCCAGCTTTTTTTTTTTTTTTTAAAAGATAAGGGTCCAGTTTGTTTGTTTGTTTCTTTGTTTCTTTCCCTTTCTTTCTTTCTGGTTTTGTTTATTTGAGAGAGAGAGCACAAGTAGGGGAAGCAGGAGGGAGAGGGAGAGAGAAGCAGGCTCCCAGCTGAGCAGGGAGCCCCATGGGGGACTTTATCCCAGGACCTGGGATCATGACCTGAGCCAAAGACAGCAGCCCAATGACTGAGCCAGGCAGGTGCCCTCTTTTTAACTTTTGAGGAACCTCCATACTGTTCTCCAGAGGGGCTACAGCAGCTTGCATTCCCACCAGTGCGGGAAGCTCCCCTTTCTCTACATCCTAGCCAGCACCTGTTGTTTCCTGACTTGTTACTTGTGACCATTCTGACCAGCCTGACATTGAGTCTCATCGTGGTTTTGATTCGTGTTTCCCTGATGAGAAGTCCAACATCTTTTCATGTGTCTCTTGGTCGTCTGGATGTCTTCTTGGGAGAAATCTCTGTTCATGTCTTCTGCCCATTTTTAATTGGATTATTTGGTTTGGGGTGTTAAAGGAAATTTTTATATATTTTGGATACTATTTATCAGAGATGTCATTTACAAATAACTTTTTCCATTGAATATGTTGCTTTTTATTTATTTTTTAAGATTTTATTTATTTATTTGACAGAGAGGGATCACAAGTAGGCAGAGAGGCAGACAGAGAGAGGAGGAAGCAGGCTCCCTGCTGAGCAGAGAGCCCGATGCGGGGCTCGATCCCAGGACCCTGGGATCATGACCCAAGCTGAAGGCAGAGGCTTAACCCACTGAGCCACCCAGGCGCCCCTAGTATGTTGCTTTTTAGTTTTGTTGATTATTTCCTTTGCTGAGCACAAGCTTTTTATTTTAATGAAGTCCCAATAGGAGTGGGACTTGACTCAGGAGCCACATCTAGAAAGATGTTATGACTGATGTCAGAGAAATTACTGCCTGTGCTCCCTTCTGAGATTTTTGTTATTTCAGGCCTCATATTTAGGTCTTTCATCCATTTTGAGTTTACTTTTGCGTGTGGTGTAAGAGTGTAGTCCAGTTTCATGCTTTTACATGTCTCTGTGCAGTTTTCCCAACACCATTTGTTGAAGAGACTGCCTGCTTCCCTCCCATTGGATATTCATCCCTTTGTCGAACATTTACTGACCCTGTAACTGTGGGTTTATTTCTGGGGTTTTTTTATCCTATTCCCTTGATTTTTGTGTCTGTTTTTATGCCTGGACCATAATGTTTTAATTACTGTTGCTTTGTAACTCGAGGTCTGGAGTTGTGATGCTTCCAGTTTTGTTTTTCCTTTTCAGGATTGCTTTGTCCGTTCGAGGTCTTTGTGGCTCCATACGAGTTTCAGGATTGTTTGTTCTAGTTCTGTGAACAGTGCTGTCGGCATTTTGAGAGGGCTTGCATGGAACGGGTAGATTGCTTTGGGTGGTATAGACGTTTGAATAGTATTTTTCCTCTAACCCATGAGCGTGGAATGTGCTTCCATTTCCTGCAGCGTCCTGAGTGTCTTTCCTCAGGGTTTCAGTGTTTTCAGAGCGCAGGTCTTTCACCTTTTTGGTTAAGTTTATTCCTAAGTATTTTATTGTTTTTGATCCAATTGTAAATGGGATGACTTTCTCAAGTTCACCTTCTGCAGCTTCATTATTAGTGTATACAAATGCGACAGATTTTTCTATATCGATATGTATTCTGTGATTTTACTAAGTTCATTTATCAGTTCCAGTTTTTTGGTGGAGCCTTTCGGGTTTTCTAAACGTATATTGTATCGTGTCATCTGCGTATGTTAACTTCTTTCTTACCAATCTGGATGCTGCTTATTCTGTATGTCGTCTAACTGCTGTGGCTAGGACTTGCAGTACTCCAGCAAATAAAAGTGGGACGAGTGCACATCCTTGTCTTGTTGGGAAATGAGAGCTTTTTAAGGAATATTGTTATATGAAAGTATTGTAGCTGCTTCTCCCGAGATTATGTTTTGACTATTTTTTCAAGTTTTGTTTTATGTAGTTAAATGTGTCTATCTTTTTTCCTTGTGGCTTTTGGCCTCTAAGAATCCTTAGAGAGGCTTGTTCCACTTCTTAGACATAGGCAGTCAAGTTTTCTCTGAAAATTGTCTATTGACATTTAAATATTTAGTCTGCCTGAAATTTATATGCTATACAGGCTGAAAGAGGGAACCAGACATTTCTCTCTCAGGAGCTGACCGGTCATCCCACTTTTTTCCTTCTGATCAAGAGTGTCCCTTTATCATACACCAGACCCCATCTGTATGGGGCCCTGTTGGTCCTCATGCCTGTGTGTCGGCCCTCGCGGCACTGTCTCATCCTTGGGTGGTAGGCGGGTTTCCCTCCTCGACGTGGATAGCATTCTCCCGCTCTCTGATTATTCTGGGTGAACACTGGGGTCATTCTATTGTCCCTCCTATTCAGCTCAGAATCTCTTTGGACAGCACTGAGTTTGTGGAACCGTTTAGGCCGAGCGACCAGTAGATCACGCATTCGCATCTCCTGAGACAACTTCCCCGATTACGTAAGCCTCCTTTATCTTCTTTTGGTAGCTCAATACCTTTATTTAGATTCTACAAATTTTTTATTTCCAAGAACTTTAATGTTTATATTCCATTATCAATATGACTTTGCTTTGTATTTTTTTTTAAAGATTTCTTTATTTACTTTAGAGAGAGAACAAGAGCATGAGCAGGAGGTGCAGAGGGAGAGCAGGAATCTCAAGTAGGCTCCATGCCCAGTGTGGAGCCCAGTGGAGGGCTCAACCCTGTGACCCAGAGATTAGACCTGAGCTGAAACCAAGAATCAGATACTCAACTTATGGCACCACTCTGTGCCCCCTAAATTTTTAAATTAGTATTTTTCTTCATATGTAGGAAAGCTGCTGGGTTTTGTCATATAATTTGGTAGTTGGCAAATTTAGGGAGTTGAACTCCTTTTTAAAAATGGTTGAGATGAGGGGCGTCTGGGTGGCTCACTTGGTTAAGTGGCTGCCTTCTGCTCAGGTCATGATTCTGGGATCCAGGGATCAAGCCCCACATCGGGCTCCCTGTTCAGCAGAGAGCCTGCTTTTCTTCATGCTTACTTGTGCTCTCTTTCTGTCAAATAAATAAATTCTTTTTTTAAAAAATGGTTGAGGGGCGCCTGGGTGGCTCAGTCCGTTAAACTTCTGCCTTTGGCTTATATCCTGATCTCAGGGTCCTGGGATCGGCCCCACATCGGGCTCTCTGCTCAGCAGGGAGCGTGCTTCCCCCCGCCCCCACCCTGGCTCCGTCTGCCTCTGCCTACTTGTGATCTCTCTCTCTCTCTGTCAGATAAATAAATAAATTCTCTTTTTAAAAAATGATTTAGATGAGGAGGGCCTGGGGTAAGGTTAAGCATCGGACTCTTGATTTTGGCTCAGGTCCAGATCTCAGGGATTGTGGGATCAGCACCACATCAGGCTCCTTGCTGGGCATGGAGCCTGCTTGAACTTGTCTTTCTCCCTCTCCCATTCCCACCCAGCCCCATGCGCACGTGCATTCTCTCTCTCTCAAAAAAAAAAAAAAAAAATGGTTTGGGGCACCTGGAGGGCTCCGTCGATTGAGCGTCCAACTCTTGGTTTTTGGCTCAGGTCATGATCTCAGGGTCATGGGATCAAGCCCCGTGTTGGGCTCTGTGCTCAGCACCGAGTCTTACTTCAGATTCTCTCTCCCTCTCCCTCCTGCTCACTTACTCTTTCTCTTTCACATAAGTAAATAAATAAAATCTTTCAAAAAAAATGTTTGAGGTATACTTTATTCTAGTTAGCAAATGGCAGTTTAATGCTTAATATTATCTTTTTAAATCTTAAAAATAGTACATTTAGGGGCGCCTGGGTGGCTCAGTGGGTTAAAGCCTCTGCCTTCGGCTCAGGTCATGATCTCAGGGTCCTGGGATCGAGTCCCGCATGGGGCTCTCTGCTCAGCGGGGAGCCTGCTGCCTCCTCTATCTCTGCCTGCCTCTCTGCCTGCTTGTGATCTCTGTCTGTCAAATAAATAAAGAAAATCTTTTTTAAAAAATAGTACATTTAAGTAACATTTTAGAATTGCATCCTTCAAGATGATAGCATCAATCATGTTTACATTTAAACGTATTAAAAGTAAATAAAATTTAAGATTGCTCAGCTTCACTAACCACATTTTCAGTGCTAAGTGCAGCTGGTGGCTACCAAATCAGGCCGCACAAACGCAAAATGTCTCTGTTATTGCAGAAAGTTTTAGAAGGTTGCTCTGGCCTACACTGCTACCGAAAGAAAGAAATCGCGTGTACTCCCGCTGTCCTTTATTTCCTCAGGCTCGGAGCGCTCCTTGGGTTCTGCTCTCAGCTTTTCAGTAGATTCCTGAGTCACTTGAACAGTGTGCTCATACCTTCGCTTGCTTTGCCCACATTAGGTAGTATGTACTGATTTCATGAAGGATGTGGAATTTCCTTATTTTTTACACAGCTTTACTATAGTGAAATATACATAAGATTTACCATTTTAACCATTTTTGGTATACAACCCAGTGACAGGTACATACCCATTATCATCATTTTCCCAATTTTACCATCGCTCCTAAAACAATAATTCAGTTTTACTTTCTATCTCTATGAATTTGACTCTTCTAGGTATCTCACACACATGGAATCATGCAATATTTGTCCTTGCGTATTTGCATTACTGAACTTGGCATAGTATTTTCAAGGTTTATCCATGTAACCTGTATCAGAATTTTATTCCTTTTTATGGCTGAGGAATAGTCCACTGTATGTATAGATTACACTTAGTACCGTCATCTGTTGAACACTTAGGTTGTTTCTACCTTTTGGGTATCGTGAATGATGCTGCTCTGAGCAAGTGTCTTTGAGTCCCCGTTTTCTGTCGGGTATATGCCTTGCAGTGGAATTAAAGAAGTCGTATAGTCATTCTGTGTTTAGCTCTTTGAGGAACCAGCAAACTTTTCCATAGTAGCTGCACCATTTCTGTTCCTTCCAGCAATGCCCAGGGATTCCAGTTTTTCTACATCTTGGCCAACACAAGTTACTTTCTTTTTTCTTTTTTTTTGAGAGTAGCCGTCCTAGTGGATACAGAGTGGTATTTTGCTGTGGGTTTGATTTACCTTCCCTTAATAATCAGTGACGCTGAACATCTTTTCATGTGCTTGGTCATTTATAAACCTTATTTGGAGAAATGCCTATTTAAGTTCTTTGTCCATATTTTCATTGTCTTGTTTATTTTCTTCTTGACTTACAGAAATTCTTTATATATTCTGGGTGTTGATCTTTTATCAGATACGTGATTTACAAGCGTTCCTGCTGTGCTGTGGGTTATCTTCTCAGCTTCAGTTGATCATTTTCTTCGATACAAGGACATTTCAAATTTTGGTGAAGTGGAATTTATCCTTTTTTTTTTAGTTGACTGTGCTTTGGCTATGACAATGAAAAAGTCATTGATTAATCCAAGATCATGAAGATTTTCACCTTTGCTTGCTTCTAAAAGTTTAATAGTTCTAGCTCTTAGATTTAAGTCTGATCCACCTCGTGTTAATTTTTTAATATGGTGTTGGGTAAGGGTTCGCCTTCGTTCATTTGCGCGTTGGTGTCATTTTCTCAGCACGATTTTTTTTAAAGATTTATTTAGTTATTTGACAGAGATCACAAGTAGGCAGAGAGAGAGAGAGGCAGAAGGAGCCTCCCTGCTGAGGAGAGAGCCCGGCTCGGGGGGGGGGGGGGGGCCTCCATCCCCGGACCTGGGATCACCTGCATGACCTGAGCCGAAGGCAGAGGCTCTACCCCACTGAGCCACCCTGCGATCAGCACCATTATTCGAGAGGACCGCACAGTGGGGTACCTTTTCTCCTTTGAGTGGTCTCCGTGCCCTTGTGAAGGTCACTGGCGCACACTCTTTACCATCGGTCTTGAGTTTGTCTTTATGGCGCTACACGCTCTTGATTGCTGAGGCTTCACAGAACTTTGTTCTCCCTTTTCAAGGTTGTTTTTGCTGTTCAGGGTCCCTTGAGAGTCCATGTGAACTTTAGAATACCATTGAAAATGTTCCTGGGATTTCGAGAGGGTTACATCGAATCTGTACATCCCATGGGATAGTATTGGTACCTTCATATTAGGTCTCCTAGTCCATGAATGCTTTGTCCGTCTGTGTCTTTTTTTAACTTCTCTCAGCCACATTTTGTAGCTTTTAGTGTATGTATTTCATCTTTTTGCTTAACTTTATTCCTAAGTGTTTTATTATTTTCTGACGATATTGTAAATGGAATTGTTTTCCAGATTTCTGGTTTGGGCTCGTTCATTGTGAGTGCACATATAGGAGAGGGATTTTTCTATATTGATCTTGTATTCTACAGGTTTGCTGAATTTATTAGCTGAAATTTAAAAAATTAATAGATTTTTATGGAATATTTAGCAGTTTCTACATATAAAATCATACCACTACAAACAAATATTTTAACTTTTTCGTTCTAGTTTAAGTGCCTTTTACTTCTTTTTCTTGTCCAGTTTCTCTGGTTAGGGCCTGAATACTTTTTTTGAACAGATGTAGCAAAGTTTCCTTGCCTGGTTCCTTATCCTAATGGAAAACCTTTCAATTTTTCTGTCATTGAAGGTGAGGTTAGGCGTGGGTTTTTCTTATGTGGGCTTAATCATGTTGAAATCTCCTTCAATTCTTGGTTGGAGCGTTCTCTCATGAAAGGGGGTTGTTTTGTCAAATGTTTTCTCTGCGTCAGCTGAGAATTTCGTGTATTTTTTTCCCTTTGTTTGTTTTACCAATGTGTGGTGTATTATACTGATCACTTTTCACGTGTGAAACTTCTTTGTATTCTGGATAAACTGGCCTTGATTGCACTGTGTAACCCTATTAATGCACTCTCATGTTTGGAATACCTGTCTTCATGAGAGATACTTTCCTGTAGCCTGCGGTTTGAGCAGCAGGTTGTCTTACAGGTGGAGGCCGTCTCTGATAAGTGGGAAGGCGACAGCAAGAGCCAGGGCGGGGGCCTGTCGCCGTCCGGCCCCCACGTGCTGATCGGCTGTGTGACTTCGCTGATGGAGGGCGCGGGCTACATCAGTCAGACCACATACTTCTCTCTGGAGAGTGTTTGCGAAGGTATGTCAGATGGGTTTCTGCTCACTTTTGAGATGAAATTTTCTCTGTTTGTTTTTTTTTTTTTTAATTTTATGAATTAGCTTTGAGATAGTTACACACAGGAAAGTGTCAAATTTGAGCGTGCTTTGTTTATGGAGCGGTTTTCAGATGACAGTGCCTTCGTCGGGAGCCGGCTCCCAGCGGCATAGGTAGTGTAGGTTGCTGTGATTTGTTTTGTGCCGTTTGTTGAATGGAGTCACTAATTTCTGGGTAATTGTTCCTTTCAAGTAAGTATCATTACTAATCTAAGTCAACGGCGTCATAGATGTACAAGGCACCTTCTGTTTTTACAGTACTTCGGATGTTTTAAAATAGGACTTGGGGATGGCTTTGTCCTTCCCACAGTGTATATCCGTTTTTAATTGCATTTATTTTTAACTATCAAATTTTGTTTTTACGTGTAAGTTTGTAATTTGTTAATGCCATTCGTGAGTTCAGCAACAGTTGAGTGTGTACTGCTGTCTACAGCGATGGGTGGGGAGTAACCCAGTAGGGGAGCGAGATGAGGAAGACCTTAGACCTTCCTCCCAAGGAGAAACAGACCAGTACATGCCTTGGAATTGGGCGAGATTGGAAAACTGCATGGGCAGGGTGGTTTCCGAGCCGAATTCCAGCTGCTCACCCTGCCAGCCACACGCTGAGAGAGGGAGAGCCACAGTTCTCTCCCACCTCAGCTGCCCGGGAGCCCAGTGCAGGAGGTAGATGAGCTCAGCCCCCTGGCCACTTGCTGTTCTACTTTTCTTAGGTGTAAAAGCTGGGATTCTGACCTTGGTTGCTAACCCTGGAAGCTTCCAAAATGAAATTGACAGATGGCTGGGGGTTTTAAATCTCTGTTCTGCCAGAAAACTCTCAATTCTGGCAAAACCGATCCTACAGTTTCTCAGCTTCAGAGGGAATTGCTAGGTCCCTGTAACTATGTGACAGGAGGCTACTCCCAGACGGGGACACAGTTCATGCCGCAGATACTGTTGGAAGGTGCTGGAGTAGTTGACCATGAGGACTGGTACCTGAAGCACGGGTCGAGGCATTTTATTAAGATTTTCTGAAGTCTTCTTGAGCTGAGAAAATCAGGCCCACAGAGACAAACAGCTGACGGCCTGACCTCCACAGCAAAAGAACATCCTTGGAAGAGAAATCACAATGTGAAAAAAGATCATGGGCGTCCAAAATAAAGGTCATGGGCCTTTTCTGGAAAAGGCCAGATGGTAAAGCTTGTGGGTCACGTGGTCTCTTGCAGCTCCTTGCCTCGAGGTCGATGGCAGCATGAACACAGGCCCGTAGGCAGCACCAGAGCAGAAAGGTGCAGTGGGTTTCTGTCAAACTATTTGCACAAACAGGTGGCGGGATTCCGGTGCACATCCCTGATCAGAAAGTGGGAGGAGGAAGAATTGGGCTAGACGTTTCGTTTACTTAAGGGAGAGTCCGGATACACCGGTGCTTTTTGGCATTCGTTCAGCAAATATTGGAAGGGCTTACACTGGGCCTGGCACAGTTTCGTAGAATGTGCTCTGATGGAAGGGAGAAGACAGGACGCGGTTTTCTGCTCTGCAGGAACTGGTGAGTGGTAGGGCAGGAGGTGGGCGGCTTAGGATTCCTCTGGGGCTCGTAAGGCCCAGCGTCCCTGTGTGCAGAGCGGACCAAGGGCTCTGTGAGGAGGGGCCAGGTGAAGCTCAGGTTGGGTTCGGACCCTTCCAAAGACCTCGAGAGTCTGCAGCTGTGCGCAGCGTGCGTGGGAGTTGAGCAAGTCTGGCTGCTTCAGGAAGGGGTGTCACTGGGGACAGGTGTGAGCCTGTGAGTACTGAAGGGTGTGATGGTGGGAGGGAAGGTGTCAGGATCTCAGAGTCCCCTCAGTCTCAGACTGTAAAGGCAGTGGTGGACCTCAGCCCAGTTCTGTGGATGACTCTTCAGACCTCAGCCTACAGATAACTCTCATGGCAATTCTTTTTCTGTGTGCATACTGTCCCCGCTGAGCCAGCCAGGGGCCCTCCTCCTGTTCCTGAGAGTTCTTAACGTGGGGGAAGAGCCCAAGCTGTTTTACACATGAATACCCAGTTACTCCTTAACCCTTTGGCCCAAGGCTGTTAAAATGGAATTGGGCATTCAGCCTCAAGCAGGCTTTCTTGTGCTCCGCTGTGACCTTGGAGGCTGCCCGTTCCATTTTGGTGACTGCCCTGTGAATTGTGGAATGTGCTCAGCAGCATCTCTGAGCTCTGACCACTAGATGCCAGTGACTGCCATCCTGGCCCCCAGTTTTGAGAAACTCGAATGTCTGTGGATGTGGCTGGGAAACAGAATGACTCTGGGTAGAAGTCACCTAAGAGCAGGGTTTAGAGTCCCAACTGCGCGACAGACCCACTTCTTTCCTCTTTTTTCTCAGAGCAAGCAGTGGGTAGCCCTGTGACATCTGCGTATCCACGTAACCGGCGTGACCCGAGCTCCCCGCCCAGGTCACGAGTCAGGTTATTTTTTTCTTGTCAAATTAAACTGGTTGATGGACCCATTTGTGTAGTAAAGAACACGTGCCCCGGGTCCTTCCTCTGAGCCCTTTCACCAGGCCCAGGAACCGGTGCCACACACAGGACAGGGTGCCGTGCCGTGCGTGGGGGTGTGCCTTAGTGACCAGTGCGCCTCTTCAGGCCCTGCTCTTCATCTGCCTGCGTCCCTGAGGACCCGAGATTTTCTCTCTGAGAACCCCAACCCAGCAGCTGGTCCCTCCTTCCCCGGTTGGAGCCCAGCCCTCCGAACACCCTCTCCTGCGGCCGGAGCTCTGCAGCCTCTGGTGCCCTTCTGTATCCTTCCCGTTCTGTCTGCCCGGTAGGGACCGCCCAGCCTTGCCCTCTGGCTTTGGGTTGGGATTAGCCTAAGGAGAGCCCCCAGCGACTGGCAGAAGGCAGGGGAGAGAGGTCAGGATCACACCCCCACCTCGTGTTCTGACGGCGGCTCTCTCCTCTCCCATGGCCGGAGTCATAGCCGGGGTGATCCCGTCACTTAGTGTCCACACTGGTACACACTGAGAAGTGGGAAGGGGTGTGAAAAGGAATTAAGTCATTTTTTGGATACTTGCATATTGACGAGCAGACGGATTTTACTACACTGGCGGACCTTTCAAGTAGCGTTATTCAGAAACTGCGAAACTTTTTTTAGAAAAAGAATACTTGGGCCTTTTAAAACCACTTAATATTATTCAGTCGTTATATCCTTGACACATAATAACATTGTAATTTTTCACCATTTCTAACACCATGTCACTAATATTAAAAACATACACTGGGCGCATAGGTGGCTCAGTTGGTTAAGCGTCTGACTCTTGACTTCAGCCCAGTTTTCATGATCTCAGGGTCATGAGATCCAGCCCCCCTTAACTGGGCTCCACACTCGGCTCAGCGGAAGTCTGGTTGTGGTCTTCTCTCTCCCTTTCCCTCTGCTCCCAAGTCCCGCCCCCACCATGTGCACACATTCTCGCGCTCTCTCTCAAACCAGTAAATAAAATCTTAATATTTAAAAATAAAAAAATTAATAAAATTAGAAACATAAATTTTTTTTAGTATCAAATTTCATTTTTTTATTCAGTGGTTTGGAATCTCCAAACTGCATTTTATGGTTAATAAACTTGAAACTGAAGCCTTTGACTGGCTTTCTCTATAGGCTATAACACTTTTAACTGAGAAAATATTAGTAAGCTCAGAGCAAATTCTACAAAATCCTTAAGTTTGGTATTTTTCTCTTTTTTTCTTTTTTTAATTATTTATTTGACAGAGAGAGAGACAGTGAGAGGGAACACAAGCAGGGGGAGTGGGAGAAGAAGCAGGCCTCCCGCTGAGCAGGGAACCTGATGCGGGCCCGATGCCCAGACCCTGGGATCATAACCCGAGCCAAAGGCAGACGCTCTACGACTGAGCCACCCAGGCGCTCCAAGTCTGGTATTTTTCTATTGAGACTTGTTAACTATGTCAGCGCAGATGTTTTTACAGGGCCTGTTTGTTTGCCTCTATGAGTGCAAAGGTGATCAAATGCTCTCATAAATTAAAACTCATCAAATGAGTTGTCTCTAAGATTTTTTTGAGTGTCAAGTCAGATACAGATGCTGTAAATTGGTACGTCTTGTCCACTTCAGTCATTCCATTACAGAGCATCTGTTTACCCAGTTAAACATCAGGGCTTTCTCGGAAGACTTAGCACAGGCCAGATAGTGTGGACTCCCATCATACGACTTCAGCTCTACGCCGCAGGTGCCAGGCAGGCTCCGGCGGCCTCGTGGCTTCATTCCCTCTGCTGCTTTGGTAGAAAGGAGTGTCGCTGTTTTCTGTTTACAAGCTGTATTTTCAATAACTGCAATTTATTTTCTTTTTTAAATATTTTATTTCTTTGAGAGAGAGGTGCAGAGGCAGAGGAAGAAACAGGCTCCCCACTAGCAGGGAGCCCAACTCGGGGCTCAGTCCCAGGACCCCGAGATCATGACCTGAGCTGAAGGCAGATGCTTAACCAGCTGAGCCCCCTAGACATCCCTGATTCCATGATTCTGATGGAGGAAAAAAATCACACTATTATTTGAATTTGTTTTGCTGTTTCTTTTCTCTTCGAGATAACTGTTTATAAAACTAGCATATTGCTTCATTTTCATGTGTATCTGAAGAGATTTGGAATAAAAAATTAGTGGAATTATGTTAAGTATTTGACAAAGTCATGGTTTTTAAGTCAACATACAAGTATGTCCTAACCTGTAAAATTATGCTTCTGGGCCTGTCCTCTTAAAACGCCCCTTGCCCGGAAGCCGACGGCTCTAGCCCATGTGTCTCTTCTGGTTCCACGCCATCAGTGGTACCACTGTGGCCCTCGTGCTGATCGGTCCCTGTCAGGAGATGTTTGGGCTCTCAGGTGTTTATCATCAGCTTTCTTGAGAAACAAATTCAGTTTTAAATTGTGCACATTTGGGTTTTGTTTGTGTGTTTTTTATTTTTACTGTTTTAGAGAGAGTGCACGTATACAGTGGGGAGGGGCAGAAGGAAAGGGAGACCCCCGGGCAGACTCCCCGCTGAGCATGGAGCCTTACACGCGGCGCTCCAGCCCACAACCCTGAGACCGTGACCTGAGCCGAAAGCCAGAGTCAGACACTTCCCTGCTGGAGCCACCCGGGTGTCCCTGTCCTTCTATTCCTTGAGCCGATGGCTGTCAAAAGTACTGCAAAATGACAAAAACGTGGTAACCAGTTGTAGCTTCACACCGTGCACCATAACACACCCTCTCAGACGGTGCTTCCTGTGTCATGGACTGACGGACGGTTATGCCACGGCATGTCCTTGAGCCTGCAGTTGCCCAGCGTGCCCGCCCTCCAGCCAGTGGCAGCCTAGGGCACCTTGCCTCCTGCAGGCCGCAACACAGCTGCCTGCCCCCCCCCCCCGGCCATTTCTATATCCCATTGAGGGTTTCCAGCGGCAGCATTTCTGCGTGCTGTGTCCTGACAATTGTCTTGATTTTGAATTTTCCATTCCAAATATTGCCCTCCGCTCAAAACTGCTCTGGCCAAATTGCTCCAATCCTCGGGAGTGAGGGTAAGCGCTCCCAGCGATTCCACAATGGCTACTGTAAAAGCTGCTTGGGGCCCATAAGCGCTAACTGCTTCCTTAAGTTGCTTTACCAGTTTAAAATCTAGCGGTTGATGATATCTATGCTGATTTTGATCTTCTAGTACTGGGAAAAACCCCTTTTCTGGGCCAAGGACTTCCCTCCAATTGGCAGCAACACAATCAGAACAGTGACACACCTTTACACAACTAGGCCGAAGAGGCGGTGGCCACTCACACGGCGGGGCCGTTGGACTATTGGCCTGTTCTACTAGATGAGCAGTAGTAGAGTTTTCGTTACCTGGGGGCTTCAAGGCCACTTGCTTCCTAGCCTTTTCAGGGCATTTTATTGTACCCGGAGACGGTGTATCGGAAGACTCATCAGAACTATTATCTTCCACATCGGAGGCCCGCGAGGAGTCTCCAAGGGATTCTTCCTTTAGCTGCTCCAGAATTTCCCCCCCTTGTTGTACCACCTGTTTTAGACGCTCTCGCGACGACTGCAAGCATACTTTGACCAAAGACCATACCGCAAGAGTTCCGGCAGTAACAGTAGTGCTGCGCCGTAATTCTTCCCCAAGATGTTCCCACTGTGATACATTCAAGAGTCCTTCCTCCAGAAACCAAGGAGCAATTTCACCGGCCTCTTTTAAAAAGGCACGAGCAGTCTGAGACTTCAAAGGAGTGCCGTTAGCTTTCAGAATATCCCTTAATGGTCCTTCCATCTTATATCGGGCTAATTCGTTTCCCATTCTGGAAACTCCCCCCCTCTGAGGAACTTAAAATGTTAGCCCTTCAGGATCGTCCCCAGAGAATTTTTTCCCCTGTCTAAAGACAGGAAATAGGCATGCACTTTCCTGATCGTTGCTCTTACCCCAACCTTTGGTCCACGTCCAGCGTCGGGTTCCCGGGTTTCGGCACCAGATGTCGCTCTCGACCCGCAAGAACGACCCGCAGACGAGGTTGAGTGGCAAACTTCTTTATTCAGTCTTCAGCCCCGGGACCCCGAACATCCATTACAGCCCCAAGTTATAGGATACAGTGGATAGAAGATAACCAATCACCATATAGCACAGCCACTATGACATCCAATCAGAAGGGATATAGGTGACTTCAATCCAGATCATGCAGGGAGCTTGTGCCTACTGACGTGAGCCCCCGAAACTTATTGTTCATTCTGTTTTTGTGCCTTTCCTATAACTCCTGGTTAATTATGTACCTCTATTAAGACTCTCAGTATAGATTGTACGTCACCTATGAACGCACCCAAATACCTTGGGTTGATCATTCACAGCCTTGCCTTCTCAGACACATCCGTCTACGTGACCTCTAGCAGCTGTTACATGGCTCCCCACAGGCCCCCCAGGATCTGGCAGGGCCAATGAGTGCTCCCTGCCCCCACCACCGGAGCTGGCATAGACACCCCTACTCTCAGGTCTGAGCGCATAGCCCTTTGTCACCTGTGGGGGTGGGGGTGGGGGGCACTCACACTGCTTCTGGGAAGAACTGACAGAGCAGTGGCCCGTGTTAGAGAAACTGCTGGCCACTTTGAGTCGCACTCCCTAGAGGCTAGAGGTGGAAGAGATGTGCTATTGAGCCTATTTTGTTGCAATTAGGAATAGCGCATAGGAAAAACGTGGGGAATGTTGGAAACCACCTGGGATCCCGAAACTGCACAAACCAGGTGTTTGACCATGTAAGCCACAAACCTCTCTGGGCTCCCTGCCTTTGCCCTCATAGGCTGGAGAGGGTAAGGCTGCAGAAAGGCAAGTCTGTAATATCCACAGCTCCAATTAATTGGGGAAACCCAGAAGAAAAACCAAGGTTGGAAATGGGTTTCTTGGGTAGAAGAGAAATGGTTTCTGTGTATCATAACCTCAGAATGACGTGTATACTTTGGTATGACCAACATTACCAAGTAAGCACCATGGTTTCCCTGCTTGGAGGTTTCGAGCCCTGCAAGGGAGACTGGGTGGAGGCGGAGTACTGGATCCGACCGGGCACGTGGAACAGCGAGGCCATCTCTGTGAAGCCGCTGAGGTACAAGCGCGTGGAAAGGGTAGGTGCCGGCCCTCGCCCGACCTTACCTTGTGCCCTCCGGCCCAGGCTTCCCCTGGGTGCGTCGGGAAGTCCAGCTGTTTCCTTGCTGAGAATGCGGATTTCCTTAAGGAGATCCCTGGAGATCCCCTGGCATGCTTGCACGATGAAATTCTACTTCTGTAGTTCGTGCAGAAGGTGCCGACGCTCTGCTTGCTGGGAGGGAGACGGTGGGTGAAGGACTGGAGCTGTAGAGGCCGGCGTGCTCTGGCGCTGGAGACGAGTTTTCAGGGGTGCAGGTGGCAGCGTGTGCTGGGCTGGGGCGGAGACCCGGGGAGTGAGCACCGGCCACCCGACGCGCTCTGACTGCACAACCTCAGCCTTGGCTCTGAGGGCCCTCACACATTGATGGAATCTTCAGGGCTTCGCTTCTCCAAGACCAGGGTCCCCCACTCCCTCCCAAGGCTGCACTTTGCCTGCAACGGGGCCCAGGTGAGGTGTTGCCAAACAGCTCACCGGTGTGTGTTTCTGGTTCTGGAGGCCAACCCGAGACGGGCTGGTTTGGAGAGTCAGGCTCTGGTGTGGCCCATGTTCACACCGTCCTCAATGACTGTGTTTGCAGGTCTGCATTTCTAGCCTCTGCGGTAGAAACGGGGTGATAGATGACAGCATCTTTTTCACCTTGGACTCTCTGAAGCTTGCTGAGGGATACGTGCCTCGAAGACATGACGTGGTCAGTGCTGTGGTGGTGGAGAGCAGCCAGTCGTGCTATGTCTGGAGAGCCCTGTGCATGACCCCCGTGAAAAGACGGTAACGAGGAAACCGCTTTCTTCTTTGGGAGCGGGAGGCCCAGTTGAAGTGTATTTTAAGAGTTGCTTTAATAAGCTCAGTAATAGCCTGTCCAAATCCTACGCTGTGTGGTCAAAGGGGGAAAGCGTCTTCTGGAAGGTTTTCAGCGGTCTCTGTGGTTGGTTAAAGTTGAGGTTAACAGTTCCTTCTTAATCCTTAGTCTCGCATCGGCAGTGTTCGCGTCTTGGTGGTTTTATAGCTTTTGTTCTTTCACGTGTCGGTACTTTTTAGAACATGTTGGACATAGTAGGTTCTTAATTTTTTTTTTTAAATTTACTTATTCATTTGGGGAGACACTGGCTGTGAGCCAAGCCCAAATCCTGTGATTTCGGAATTTCCCCCGTAACCTCCTAGTCCGTGTAGGGGATTAGAAGGTGAGTGGTCGGCGAAGGGAATGTGCTGGGTCCGGGGAGCTCCCCTCCTGTGAGCGGCCGGTTCCCGTTTCCTGGCTTTACAGTGGAGATGAGCTGCCGCCCTGAAGCAGGAGGGCAGTCGGTGCCCTGTGTGCCAGGCCCTGCGCCAGCCCCGGGGGCACTGCCGCGCTTCTGCCCTGGCAGAGCCCATGTGCTGTCACCGCACTCAGGCTTCCGGACCCCTGAGGGGAGGCTCCTGGCAACGGCGTGGGGCAGTGAGGCTCTGTGCGGGTTCTCTCCACGAGCTGGTCCAGAGGCCCCGGTGTCAGCCCTGCGTGTACGCTCCTCTCGGACCCGCTGTGTGGGTGCCCAGGTGCATGTTGGAAAAGGCACCAGTTCCTGAGCGCAAAGCGGAGCCCCCGCCTGTGTGTGCCGGGTGGCTTGAGCCGGAAACCCTCCGGTCGTTGCCCACCCTCCTGTGCTCCTACTTCTCGGCCCTCCGTTGGCAGCTGTCGGCCGTCCCCAGTGGCGCCCTGGGTCTGGGTGAGGGCCGTGCGAGGCCGTGTGAGCTGAGGGAGGCGTGAGGGACCGGCTGCTGTCGTCCGCGCGCGGACTGTGGATGAGGAGAGAAAGGAAGGGCTGGGGGTGACCCGGCAGGGAGGAATGTGTGGACGGGAGGCCTTTGAGGGCCAGGAGCTGCCTGAGGAGGGGATGCCAGTGTGGTCGAGACCGTCACCGCGTGTGTGGCCGGGGCCCCACTGTCTAGATGAGCACTGTGGGAGCGCAGTGAGAGGACTGAAGCCGCCTGCTCCCCGCCAGTGTCCACAGAACGCGGGGGAGCGGGGTCCGTGACGGGAGGGTGCCTCCCCTCACCCCTCCCGGCGGCCGGAAGAGCAGAGGATCGAGCGCGCTCTCCCCAGCACGTTCCCAGAATCAGGAGCTCCTTCAAGATATTACCACCGCGCCACTTCCCTTTGTCTAGATCTTTGAGAATCTGTAATTTTCTTCTTCAAGGTGTTTTGCTGTTCTTCTCCAAAAGTCTTTGTAGGAACTCTGTATGTAGTCTGTGGCCGTACGTCCCTGGGGGATGGACGGTCCGTCCCTCGCGTCCCTCTTGGCCCGGTGGTGGGGTGTGGCGCGGCGGAAAGGAATGTGGCTGGGAGGTAGGGGTGGAGCTTCCGGGTGTCTGCTGTTCCGGGTGATGCTGTTCTTGGGGTGCTCTCTGCAGGGACCCTGCTGCCTTTGAAGAGGCTGCTGATGAGTCCTGCGGAGCCCTTTTACTGAAAAACAAAGGTGGTATTGAAGTCACAAGGATGACAAATTTTGGAACATTAAAGGAAGGAGAAAGTAAAAATCTGGTGATCTGGATAGAGTAAGTCTGTCATTTATTTTATTTTTTTTTTTTAAGATTTTATTTTATTTATCAGAGAGAGCGAGAGCGAGCACAGGCAGACAGAGAGGCAGGCAGAGGCAGAGGGAGAAGCAGGCTCCCTGCTGAGCAGAGAGCCCGATGTGGGACTCGATCCCAGGACGCTGAGATCATGACCTGAGCCGAAGGCAGAGGCTTAACCAACTGAGCCACCTAGGTGCCCCAAGTCTGTCATTTAAATAAAGTCACGTCGGGGCGCCTGGGTGGTTCAGTGGGTTAAAGCCTCTGCCTTCAGCTCAGGGCATGATCCCAGGGTTCTGAGATCGAGCCCCACATCGGGCTCTCTGCTCAGCGGGGAGCCGGCTTCCTCCTCTCTCTGCTGCCTGCCTCTCTGCCTGCGTGTGATCTCTCTCTGTCAGATAAATAAACAAAATCTTTAAAAATAAATAAGTAATTATAGTCACATTAATGAGTTTTAAATTGTGATTTAAGAATTTTTTTTAAAAAAAAGGAATTTCTGTAGAACCAGCTTCATTTTGGCTGTTTATTTTTTCCTTCATAGAGATCTCTCAGAAGTTTTTCACCCTAAAATATCCTTTTTACTTCTATTCATAAAGCTACTTACAATCACTTTTCGCCCAGAGTGAATTATGTGTGTTATGGCAGCTGACGATTTTAGCTTCAGGAATCTTGTTTGTATTCATGGCTCATTTTCTTTTTCCAGGAACAAAGGAGATATTCCTCAAAACTTAGTCAGCTGTAAACTGGCCGGCTGGGATAAAACTAAACAATTCAGGTTTCAAACGCTGGAGAAAACCCAGAAGTGCCCAGGAGGGTCTCTTGTTCCCATTCCCAGGAAGGAGAAGAATTTTTCAGATGAAAATACTGACTCACTAGAGAGCTACCAAAAAAACACAACCTGTCAAGCGTCAGAGAGTCGTGTGAACAGCAGAGACCTCTCTCCAGGTAGATGGTTCTCCTGCTGCTGTGTCCGGTCAGCCAGCCGTAGGCCCGTGGGCTCTGCGCAACAGGGTGCTGCTGCTCCCTGGGCTCTGGGCCTGGTACAGCACCTGCTGTGCTCTTTTGGTTCTGGGCTCTTGTCTTTGGGACCGAGCAGAAGACAAAAATAGCTCGGCCCAGACCCTTTAGATGTGCTGCTTCCTGCAAGTGGTTCCAGACTCAGGAAGGGCTGGCCGCTGTCCACTGATGTTTTTGTCACCTCCTGTCTGGCATTTTGTGTGTCCGCATGCATTTTCACTAGCCTGCCACCACTGTCCGAGACTGCCTCGCTTCTGATCTAATTCTGGATTTAAATTCCGTCTCCCAGACGACTGTGCTTGTGAAGAAGATGAGGACAGAGAAGAGAGGAGGCGGGGGAAGCAGACGACAGAGCTGGAGCCAGAAGGGCTCATCCCTCCCGGTGCAAGAGCCCCGGTTGTGGTCGCATGCGATGCGGGGTACGTGGCTGGAGGGCTGGGAGTGGGTTCTCCTTGGGGACATTCGTGTATTTGGGTCTTTAGGTATCGTGGGTGATGCTCTAGGTCGGAGGTTATAAAAGTATTCCTAACTATTCTGATGAGAAAAATAAAAAAGAAGGAAAAGCACTGCTGGAGAAAATGGTTTGAGTGAGTTTACTGACCAGAGCGTTGCCTCCCCTGGCCTGACAACCTGCGCACACCCCCCACCCGCTCACCCGTTTCTGACCCTCAGTCCTGTTGGAGTCCATCCACTCTCAGCCCCTTGGCCACGGCTCCTCCCCTCCCCTCCAGTGCCCTCAGCTAAGGCCTTCCTGCCCCTCATCTCCAGCTGGGCAGCTGGCCAGGTCCAAGCTCCGGGGACAGGAGTTTGAGGCCTCCCTTTCTGGGAGGACTGTGTATAATCCCAATCTACCCCCCAGTCCCGCGGCCGGGCAGCAGGCCGCTTCCTTTCTCGGCAGCCCTCTCCAGTTCTCTACCCTTGCTAATTCTTAATCTTTTTTAAAGACCTGACTCGGCACCTGGCTGGCTCGGGCGGTGAAGCAGCGGGAGTCTGCTTCTCCCTCTCCTTTTGCCCCTCACCCCTGCTCCGTGCTCTCTCACTCTCTCCCTCTGTCTCAAATGAAATAGATCTTTCTTTAATGTGGCTCTGATTAAACCACCTTGCTTCAAGCTCACTGCCATCATGGCTGGGGCAGCCGTTCCCACAAACAGCCCTTTAGTCAGAGCTGTGCAGTGCCGCCTCTTTAAATGACCTTTCAGATGTGACAGCGCAGAACTCGGTGGAAGGCAGCAGGTGAGCACCAAGTGTGCCTCCGGGAGAGCCCGCCTTGGAGCAGCAGCAGGAAATTGGGCAGAAAATAAAGCAAAAGCTGTTTATTTTTGGTACCATTCTACAGTCCCGATTGAAACTTGAGAACCCTGACGGCGCCTTCCCTATTGCTCTGAAGTTTGAGAACCACCGAGTAGTTTCAGTGGCTGATGTTATTGTGGGAAGAGCCTGGTTTAGCAAGTCCATGTTCTCTGACAGAAATCACGCAAAGCTAAGGGTCACCGTGGTTTCGTAGCCGACCTGTACACGCGCGCAGGGCCGTTCTTCCGGATCTCCATGCCTTACTTGTAAGTCAGTCTGAATCTGAATCTTCTCGTTCCTCCAAGCGACCCCGGCCGCTGCCGGGAGCTCCTCCTGCTCTGCTTCTCCAGCTTCGTCATCGGCCGGTTCCTCGAGGTGACGGTCGTGAGCCAGGAGGAGTCGCTTATAGCCATCCGAGAGCCGTTTTCGTGGAAGAAGTCGAGAAGTGCCACCGCGCTCACACCCACAAAAACTACAGTCGTGGTGACCACACAGAAAAGGTGCCGTGAGTGGAGAGCCGTGCGAATCGAGTGTGCGCGGTGTGAGAGCCACGCAGGCCGCGCTTGCTGCAGAGGCCCGCATCCTGGTGTGACGCCGGGGGCAGCGGGGCTGCGCCTCTTTCTGTCCTCACTCTCGGGGGGCCGGGGATGTGTGTTTCCTACGATTCTGTCTCTTAGGAGGACCCCACAGTGTGTGTCCCCTTTGTTGTGTTTGTGTTCCTAATCAATAGTTGGCTCTTGCTTACCGAGTGCCTCTGCTTCCACACATACTTGATGTATGTGCTTTGGCGGAGCCCTTGCCACAGACCCGCGTCGTGGGTGGCAGGTGTCAGGCCTCCCCTGTGCGGCTCGTGGTGGCTCTGAGGGCCTTTCTGCCACAGAACTTCTCTCTAAGCAAACTTCTCGTCCGGAGCTGAGCCACCGCGATATCCAAGGGAGCTGACTGTGGGGTCAGGGGGTCAGAGCGACGTGCCCCCCACCCGCGGCACTCAGGCAGGAGCTGGGCGCAGGGTTGGAAGGAGGGAGCAGTGCCTTTCTTCAGTGCATGCGGGTGCGCGTAATCAGAGGCTCGCTGGGCCTCCCAGTGACGTGTCGCCGCCCTCGCACGGTCTCTCCTGCTGCTGCTTGCCAGTCACTTCCCGCGCTGCGTTAGACCTGTCCACAGCAGGACTTGTGTTCATCATCCTGATGGTGGCTGACTTCAGTGACTCCCCCACACACATCTTTCTGGGGAAAGACAGAAGCTCGAGGGGGATCCCCAGTGTCCCCAAACTCCAGGCCAAATAGCAGGACCCAGACAGAGCAGCCTTTGCTGAATGTGTTGTGGCGTTCCTGCCGCAGAGTCCTGATGCTCTAGGCTCACAGCCGCTGTGAGAGCGGACCGGGAGCTCCGGACCTGTGCTCTCAGTGCGGCCTCAGAGGGCTGCTTGGGCACGGTGGCCCTGCTCTCCTCCGCTGGAGGACGCGAGAGGGCTCCGTGAGAGCTGGTACGTGGGAAAGCTCCTGAAGTCACTTTGCAAACTCCAGGCTCGCGCCAGCTCACATTTATTTTTGGTTCTCAAAGGACCTTTATTTATTTTTGGTTCTCAAAGGACCTTTATTCTTTCCAAAGCAGAGAAGGATGCCTGAGTGCAAATGGCTTGTCTGAGACACGGGGTGATTAAGAATTTTGACTTGTGCTTTTTTTTTTTTTTTTTTTTTTTTTTTTTTTTTTTTTTTAGGAACTCAAGACGACAACTTCCAAGCTTTCTTCCACAGTATCCAATACCAGATAGACTTAAGAAATGTGTGGAGCAAAAAATTGACATTCTGACTTTTCAGCCTTTGCTCGCAGAGGTAGGAAATGTATCTGATATGTGTTTTCCAACAAACTCAGGATGAACCCTGCTCGGGTTCAGACCTCAGCTTGTCACTGCAGGCTCAGGGAGCTGGGAATCCCGGGGCGATGAGGGGTCGGGACCACTGCTGTGGGCAGTGCTTGTGGGGATGCCTACTGCCACCCGCCCAGCTAGGCCAGCGGCCTGCCTCTCAGCGGCTTTCCATTTGGGATAAAACTGAGCCACCGAGAAGACAGGACGTGTGCGGGGAAGCCCTGCAGCTACACAGGCTGGTGGCTGGGGGGAAGGCAAGCCCGTCAGGTCTCCCGCGGGCTGCCTGTGCGTGGAATGCCGTCCCATCACCCGCTCCGTGCTCCAGGCCGTCAGTGGGCTCATGGGAGGGAGCTTGCCCAGCCCGTCTGCTGCTTCGGGTGGTGGCTGATGCCAGACAAGGGGTGAGGCCCTGGCAGGGGAGGAGTGGCCTGGAGAGGAGCCGAGGGTCGACAGAGTACACACCTGTGTGCACGTGGACACCGGGTCCAGGAGCAAGGGAAGTGTCCCGTCTGCTGTCAGAGAGGAGAGGGCGGCCCTGGGAGCAGGAGGGCACTCCCCATGGAGCTCGGGGGCCCATCGGCTGAACAGCAGATGAGCAGCGCCCCAGAGCAGACAGCAGCTGGGGCGAGACGTGGCTGGAGCTTGGTCGAGGATGAGCCCGCCTGAAGCCTGTTTGTGGGCTGAGGGCGTGAGGCAGGAGGGAGCAGACGGAGATGGGGTGGTCTGCAGAGGAGAGAAGGCTTAGGAGGAAGCTGGGGCCCTGGGGAGGGGCTGTCTTTGAACAGGAGGAGATGCTAGAGGGAGCAGTGAGGCCCCTCCTGTCTGCCCGGCTCTGGGCCCCTAGCCGGGCAGGCAGGAGAGGCTCCCACGAAGCTGCGGTGCCGTTGGGCAAGGGCAGGAGATGGCCCCTCCCCAAGGACTTGCTGGCACTCTGGAAGAGGGAGGGAGATGGCCCGTCCGGCGAGGGGCGTGCTGCGACGCAGAGGCGGGGCGGGCTCTGCCCTGGCCACGTGGCTGAGTGGGGCTGGCGCAGGCCTCAGACAGAAGCGGGAAATCGTGTCGGGAAGGCGCCGCGGTGTTTGTGGCGAGTCCCACACCTGAGCCAGCTTCTGTGGCAGCAGGCAGACCTTAGAAATGGGGGGTCCTGGGACGCCTGAGGGGCTCGGTGGGTTAAGCCGCTGCCTTCAGCTCAGGTCATGATCCTAGGGTCCTGGGATCGAGTCCCACATCAGGCTCCTTGCTCAGTGGGGAGCCTGCTTCTCTCTCTGCCTCTGCCTGCCTCTCTGCCAGCTTGTGTTCTTGCCCTCACACACACACACACACACACACACAAAATAAATAAAATAAAATAAAATAAAATAAAATAAAAGAAAGAAAGAAAGAAATGGGGGGTCCCCAGAGGCCAGGTGACTGTTGCTGGTGCAGACGCAGCCATTAGGAGCGTCATGTTAGTCTGTGCTTCCCCAACTCCGCTTCCCCCGAGCCTGGCACTGGGAATTGGCCTTCCTCAAGCAGGCAGAGGGAAGGAGCGCGCTCCTGCTGGACAGTAGTAGTAAAATTGCCAGGGGCGGCGGTGAGCAGGGCCCTGTGGCCACTGGCTCCACAGCTCCCCTGCTGGCGTGGTTTGTCGGTTTGTTTAATCCTGTCCCTGCCCAAGAGGGTGCCCAGTTCGCAGAGCCTTCCTGTCATCAGCTTCACTAAGGCAGGACAGACGGGCAGCGGCCTGCGCCCATGGCAGGGGCACACTCTGACGTGTGCGCTGTGACCCTTGCACAGTCAAGAAGAGGAGCGCATCTCCCCCCACTGCCCTGAGTGAGCCCTCCCTTCCCCCCGGCCCTGTCCCTGGGCCTCCCGTGGGCAGCTTTCTGCCACCAGAGGTTGGTTCGCTCTTTGGCAATCTGTGTAAGTAGACGCAGCCAGGGCTCGGGGTTGTCAGTCCTCTTCAGCTGGAATGACGTTTAGATGAGGAGCCACATGTGGAGATGTGCAGCGCTGGCTGTGCAGCGCCGCGGTCCTGGACATGCTCTAGCGCGTCCCAGGGCTGAGACCCCCACCGTGGCGCTTCCAGTTCGCTTTGCTTGGACTTTCTGCTAATGTCATAAATTTGGCTTCTACGTATATTTTGAACTCTTTGCTGCATTTTACCATTTTTGCTTTCTATCTGTGTGATCAGGTATCTCTTAAATGTGTTTTTAATTGGGGCGCCTGGGTGGCTCGGTAGGTTAAAGCCTCTGCCTTCGGCTCAGGTCATGATCCCAGGGTCCTGGGATTGAGCCCTGCATCGGGCTCTCTGCTCACCGGGGAGCCTGTTTCCCTTCCTCTCTCTCTGCCTGCCTCTGCCTACTTGGAATATCTGTTAAATAAACAAATAAAATCTTTAAAAAAAAAAAATGTGGGTAATTTCTGGCCATTCTGTCTTCAGAGGCTCTTTCTGCAGAACCCCTTTTTTGGATACCCATTGGCTGTGCACTGTGCCCCATTGGAGCTGTCCCACCACTTAGTTCTGCTTTGGTCACTTTTCTTCAGTGCTTGTCCGCTGCATTGCGTTTTGGAAGGTCCCTGAGGCCAGCCCAGTTCACTAGCATTTTCCTCGGCAACGAGCATCCAGGGTATTTTCGTGTCACACGTGGTGGCTCTCCTCTCCCCCAGTGCAATGCTCTTTCTCGGTCTTCTGCGTCCGCTGCACAGGCTCAGTCTTTTCCTGCTTCCGAGCAAGAGCTGCTCTGGTGAGCTCATCTGGAGGTCCGCCACTCATCTGTTTTGGCTCCGCTGAGGGGCTTTCCTCCCGTTTTGGGCTGTGTTTTCTGTTTCTTTTTAAGCCTCATAATCTTTGGGTGCCAGACATTGTGGATTTTACCTTGTTGGCTGTTGGGATGTTTTATTGTTCCTGAAAATATTCTGTGGTTTGTTCTGGAATGCAATTAAGTTACTTTGAAACAGATATTTTCTGGCCGGATCTTAAGCCTTTGCTGGGTAGGACTAGAATGGTGTTTAGTTTAGGGCTGACACCCTTCTGAATATCCCGCCCGTCCAAAGTCTCTTCTATTACAAGGCTTTCCATTTGGGCTGGTGGGACTCGGTTCTCAGCCCTGTGTGAGCTCTGTGAATCATTCCCACTCACTCAGTGGTTCCCAACAGGTGACCGTTGTCCTCCCTGGAGACATTTTTGGTTGTCACGGCTGGGGCTGCTAGTATCAACAAGTGGGTAGGGGCCCAGAAGGCGGTAAGTACCCTGCAGTGCCCAGGATGGCCCGCACCCCAGAGAAGGTACAGCCCAGGTGTTGGTGGTGCCAGGGCTGAGGAACCTGCTTTCACACCATCAGGTGGGCATCCCAGCCTGACATGGTTTCTTACCCTCATGCACTGACCAGTGCTCAGCTGACAGTTTGGAGGGGACCCTCTGGAGCTCTGCAGACCTTTCTGGCACACTGCCCCTTCGGCCTCCTCGGACCCCAGCTCCATCTCCTCAGTGCAGAGCCCACACAGCTCCCCCTGGGCTCTCTGCATCTGGGCCTGGAAACTGTCTAGGAAGGGGCTGGAGCAGTTGCAGGGCTCACTGAGGTAGTCTCCCAACCTCAGGAGCACCGTCCTGTGCCGCCTGCGCATCCGTGTTCAAAAGCCATTGTCTCCCTCTTGGCTGAGTTTCAGCAGCTTGGACTTAGTGCTGCCGCTTTCCTAGACCACGGGGCCCCGGAGGTGTGACTGCTCTCACTCATTTGCTGGCTTTCTTATTTTCAGCTTTTGAACATGTCGAACTACAAGGAAAAGTTTTCAACTTTGCTCTGGCTTGAAGAGATTCATGCAGAAATAGAACTGAAAGAATATAACATGAGTGGGGTCACCTTGAAAAGAAACGGTGACCTGCTGGTTCTGGAGGTCCCAGGACTGGCTGAAAGTAGGCCTTCTCTCTACGCAGGTGGGTCCGTTACGCATCACGTTTTACTAGCGGGATCAGCAGACGCTGAACCCCCGTCAGGGGAAGAGTGGTTTTGTTTTGTTAAGATTTTATTGACTTATTTGGCAGAAAGAGAGAGAGAGCACAAGTAGACAGAGTGGCAGGGAGAGGGAGAAGTAGACTCCTGGATGAGCGGGGAGCCCGGTGCGGGGCTCGATCCCAGGACCCTGGGATCATGACCTGAGCCAAAGGCAGACACTTGATGACTGAGCCCCCTGGGCAGGAGTGTTCTAACCGGCAGCACTGCAGTCCCGTTGTCTCATTGCCTTTGCTCTGGGTTAGGATTTTCTGTAAAACCTGGTCAGCCCTGGCGGTGTGCCCGGCACTTCCCTCTGGTCTCAGCGGTGCTGGTTTTATGCATAGCTGGTCCCTGTGATGTTTATTTTACTTTTTCAAAATGCTTGATTTTAGGGTACAACAGCAAAATTTGGGGATTTTGTAGTTTTACATGTGGTTCTACATTTTTTAACTAGGAGATAAGCTGATTTTAAAAACTCAAGAGTACAATGGACATGTCATCGAGTACATCGGCTACGTTATTGAGGTGAGCAGTGCTCCCGACCGCCTGGCCGGGCCGGCTCTTCCAGCAGTCTGAGGTCAGCTTCCTACCGAGGCTGGGCGGGGGTGCCCCTTCAGCCTTTGAAGGCATTTCAGAAATTTCAGGAGAAAGTGACTATTTAAATAAATTTGTTATGTATACAGAGAACTTTAAAAAGCCCTGTAATTTTCAGCTACATAAACCACATTTACCTTTTATTACTTACAAGTTCATGATGATTGCATTTAGTCAAATTTGGGCATTCCGAACATGCTCCAGGAGAGAGCACCTCGGAAGGCAGGGTCCGGAGCCGCCGCCGGGTGCCCTCCCCACTGTTGCCGCAGACCCTCAGGTAGGTGGCCGCTTAGCCTCAGCTGGAGAGCGCGCCGGCTCTGCCAGCTTGAACACCCGCTGGCTGTTGGACCACCACCAGACTGAGCTTCCAAAGGGTGGATCCAGTCGTGCCTCTCAGGGAAGATGCCCTGGGGACAACCTCCTCCGAGCAGTAGTGCCAGAGATGACAGGTAGGAGGTCTCTCTGGTACCGCTGTGGGGGTAACTGGTGTCCTACGCTGACAAGCCGTTTTCGTCTGTGCGCTGCTGAAGAGCGCCAGAGCCTGACGGACCCAGACTGAAGCTACAGGCGCTCCAGCCCGGGGTGTTGAGCGCCCCTCCTGAACCTTTGGTGGGCTAGTGCGTACAGTCGGCTCCTTCGGAGCAACGGAATTCGTGGTCGACTCAGTAAACTCTACAGGTCTCAGCTCATTGTCTTTCTCGAGTCTCTGTAGTTTAACCTTTGGCCATTGCAGTGGTGCTGGAGACCATGATGGTCCAAAAGGCCTCAGGAGAGCCCCATAGATGGCGGGGTGCGCAGAAGACACACGTCCAGGATGAACAGTGATTCCGTTGACGTCAAACTGGCGTTTCCATGACAGGCGGGCAGGCAACCCGGATTTCTCAACCTGGAGTCCGTCTGTGGGAGAGGGAGTTCCAGTGGGGCCACTGTGCTGTCATGCACATCCAGGGCCATGGGACAGAAGTCTCCCAAGGCTGGGCCCTGCACAGAGCCCTGCCACCATGGCCACCTCCACAGAGGGGCCGTCTTGTCACCAAGAGCACGTGCCTCGGAACAGGCATTGTCATTTTTTCTCTTCCCACTCAGTTTATCTCCGCATGGTTTTCATCTCCGCGTGCTTTGCTTGATTGATGGGAGTTGCCCTGTTGTTTTTTATATTGGCTTTTTCTGTCTGGGTTTTCAATTTCTCACACATGGTTTTTCAAGCTCACGGAAATGATAGCAGCGGTGTGTGACCGTCCCTGGGGCCCGAACTCTGTGCAGGCTGTGCTGACTCTCACTCTTGGTGATTTGCTTCCCTGTGTGCTGCTTCAGTGACCTTTTAACTACAGGTTCATTTCCATTAGTCTTGGTCCCTGGGAAACCTGGGGCCCCTGGGTTGGGCTTGCTCTCCTTTTAAGGGTATTATGGCAATTTCTGCTGCAAGCAGGGGGCCCCACCAACAGGGCAGCCCCCGTGTCCGTTCCTGCCAGTGTCTCTGTCCCCAGGCCGGCTCTGCTCTCCCAGCACCGCTTTGTCAGTTTGCACTCGTGTGACGCAGGACTCTCTGTCCTGCGCTTTCCCCCGTGCTTCCTCAGAAGTTCCCTTTCTGTCCGACCTCCGGGAGTCCTTCTGCGCAGGCCCTAGCGGTGGCTGGGGGTCCCAGGATGTCTGGTTCCCTGTACTGCTGGAAGGGGAGTCCTCTTTGTGAAGGCACTGTGTGGCAGGCGCCCCTTGCTGCGTCATTGTCCTTCCGAGGCCGTGGCCTGTGCTGTCACTTTGTTTCCACAGAGCCCAGATCTCTGGAACATGGCCAGGGAGGAGCTCAGCACGTGAGCTGGTGTGGGCACTTGCAGGGCCTGGGGCCTGTGTGGACGATGCGACAACGCTGTGATTTAATCCTCCTCCTGGATTTCAGAAGGACTTAAAATACCGGATTTTAGCTCCAGTCCATGGAGTGTTTCATGACGTGTTGCTAGATGAAGATTGTCTCAACAGATCAAATATGACGTATGGGAATTAAATTGTTCTGCTTCTTTTTTAGATTCATGAAGAAGATGTAACCCTTAAACTTAACCCAGAATTCGAGCAGGCATATAACTTCGAACCTATGGATGTGGAATTCACATATAACAGGTAATGCTTTCCTGACTCTTCCTACAAACGCATCTTCATTTTTCATGGGGAGCAGGCTTCCCCTCCGTCTGTCCCTGCACGTCTCCGCGCTGGTGTAGGAGATGCAACGTGGTAGTGTCCGTCTTCATGGGTCTTGCTTCACTCTGACAGGGCCTAAGATAACAGACGTGCCAACATTTGCTCTCCCTCTTCTTGGACCAGATGCACACGGAGGTGTTGTCATTGATCTGTCACGGGTGTGGGGTGGGGGCCCTGCCAACCTGCTGCTCCCTCCGTTTGATCCACGCCCCCCACTGTTCACAGGGGTTTTGTGTTTGTCTCTCCCTTGCTTTTAAAAACAAACAGTTGTGTGTCTTTGTACACACACATACACTCCCAGAGAAATATATTTTTTGGTTTTGTTTTGAGCTGTCAGTCTCTGGTTTCCGGGAAGTTTTCACTCCCCTGTCCCCAAGATTCTCCACGCTGCACGTCACTGTCCAGTGTCTTCACCACAGCCCGCACCCCAGGGTGAGTCCGCCACGCTCCCTGCTCTGCAGTGGACATTCACCCCGTCTCTGCCCTGAAGGCGCTGCTGTGAGCCCCCTTTCCTCCTTGCGCACCAATGCTCACGTTCTCTTGGCTGCACGCTCAGTTGTGGGGCTGTGGCTTTACCCACGGTGGCAGCAGGGACCCTGGTACCAACTACTGTAACAGCCTGTTGATCCACACTGGCCCAGGAGCTGGTTTTGTTAAACTTCTAAATCCGTGCTGACTTGGTAGAGACATGATGCACCTTTCCAGGGTCTGGACGTGCATATCTCTGATTGCATCGAAGTTGAGAATTTCCATGTTTGTTGGCCATAAAATTTCTTCCGTGAAATGCAGGCTCGTGTTTTTTCCTGAATAGTCTGGGTTTTGTTATTTGTAGGACTCTTCTCTGTGTTCTTTGTGCCGGACTGCCCTTGGAGAGGCGTGCTACAGATAACTTCCATAACTTCTCTAGGTCTGTTGCTTGTTGGTTTGCTTCTGTAGAGTATCTTTTAGGAATTAGAATTTTAAGATGGATCAGGGATGTTTAGTTTTGTTTAAGAAATGTTTGGGTGTTGGGGCGCCTGGGTGGCTCAGTGGGTTAAGCCGCTGCCTTCGGCTCAGGTCATGATCTCAGGGTCCTGGGATCGAGTCCCGCATCGGGCTCTCTGCTCAGCGGGGAGCCTGCTTCCCTCTCTCTCTCTGCCTGCCTCTGCCTACTTGTGATCTCTGTCAAATAAATAAATAAAATCTTTAAAAAAAAAGAAAAAGAAAAAAAAAGAAATGTTTGGGTGTTGAGGCTGCCAGTAGGTCAAAGGTGCTGAGTGTGAGTGGGTCGTGGGTCAGCGGGGAGGGGCCGTGGGGTGGCCGTGGAAGCCGAGCAGGTGGGATGGAGAGCGAGGTGAGGTCTAGGAAGGGGCCGTGTTTGCTGTTTGAAATGAGAGAGACTAGCTCTGTGGGGGCCCTGCGATGGAGGAGTCACTGGGGCGAGGTGGGGCGGGCAGGGGTGGGGTGCCTCTGGCCAGGTGGGGGAGGGGTCGTTGACAGAGGGCTAATGTCTTCCCTCAAGGTGGTCGGACGAAAGAGGCGAGAACTGATTTGTGTTTGGACGTTTCTGACCATGTGTTACTCTGGAACACGCGGCAGGCAAGCCCAGTCGAGGAGGAGGAGTTGGGGGAGGGGAGCAGAGGAAGCGTGAGATGAGGGCGCGCAGGGGTGCAGGGGCGCAGGAGCGCGCCTACCACAGGAAGGGTGCCGGCCGCAGACACGGGGCTGAACCAGAGAGAAAGCGCCCAGGGAAAGCCAGTGGGTACCACCGGCAGTGAGGGCTGCTGGGAAGGCAGGGGGATGAGGTGGCGGGATGCTGGGTTCGGGCATCTCAGAGACGCCCAGGGCCTGGGCAAGCATGTGGGCAGCCACCTACAGTGTCGGAGACATGAGAGGCCAGGGTGTGGGGCAGGGCCTGTCATATTTGACGCTCGGAGGCTTTGCCCCACGGAGGCGTTTAGCTTATTTACATAAAGTTATGCAAAACCAGGAGATTTCCCATTTTTTAAAAAATGTGTATTCCCCACTCCCTTTGAACCACTGAAAGATGGGCAGGCCCGCCGTGCCACAGGCTGGATGGAGCTGAGGGCAGAGAGGCTGCACTCTTCATGTTATTTGCTTACTTCGTGTAGGTATTTTCTCTTAAAAAAAAACAACACAGGTCTAATTATCAGATGATCTCTCCGATATGAGGAATTTGAGAGGCAGGGCAGGGGGCTGTGGGGGCTAGGGAAGGAAAAAATGAAACAAGATGGGATCGGGAGGGAGACAAACCATAAGAGACTCTTAATCTGACAAAACAAACAGGGTCGCTGGGGGGTGGGGGGTAGGGCTGGGGCAGCTGGACACTGCGGAGGGTATGGGCTCTGGTGAGTGCTGTGAACTGTGCAAGCCCGACGGTTCAGACTGTGCCCCGGGGGCAGATAATGCATCATATGTTAATAAAAAGAATTAATTAAAAAGCAGGTCTAGTGAGACAGAATGTAGGCAGACTTGCCTTATTAAAGTATACAGTTTGAGAGTTTTGTTATACATCGGCCTTGTGAAACCAACTCCACAGTCAAGAGAAGGAGAGTATCTCCCACCCCAGATGCCTCCTTCCACATTCCTCACCCCTACCCCCCGCCCCCTGGTCCAGAGCATCCCGGTGCTCCATAGGCTCACAACCCTGGTCTTGTCAGTCTTTTTAATTGCAATCGTTGTGGTAGTTGTGCGGTGGTGTGTCGCTGTGGTTCTGGTCTGCATTTCCTAATGAGCAGCCATGCCAAACGCTCTTCCGTGTGCCCGTGTCCCATGCGGGCATGTTCTCTGTTGATGGTGAGTTGAGATCGGGTGGTGTGAGGCTTCCACTTTGTCCATTGTTGGCAGAGCTGGTGCGGCCCAGCTGGTCGGTTTCCACAAAAAACCCGGAGAGGTTCTGATTGGGATTACATTGAATTTTTAGCTCCATTTCAGGAGGAATTGACCCCTTAATACTGAGTCTCCCAGCCCTTGATGGTGCCTCTGTCCACCTAGTTAGGTCTGTTTTTTATTTCTTTTAGCGGCATCTGTACAGTCCACTGTGTGGGTTTCGCGTATCTTGTGTGACTGGTGTGACCCCTAAAAAAGGTAATGCTCTTGTAAGCAGTAATCTGAACTTAATTTCCAGTTGCTTCTAGCTAGTGTTTACGAATGCCGCTTATTTTTATACCTTAATCTCGTGTCCTGAGAGCTCTCTAAATGCACTTCGTCGTTCTAGTAGCTTTTTACAGGCTACGCAAGGTCTTCTACGTTTAAGATCTTCATGTTGGAGTGAAGTACTGCGCTGCCTCCTTTCTTTTCTGTTTGCTGGCCCTGGCTAGCTGGCGCCTCACGGAAGCGGCCTTGTTCCCGACCTGAGGGCTCACGCCCAGTGTGGACTGTCCGGAGGTGGTTTGTATTCGGGCCTCCAGGTCCAGGAGGGGGACTCCCAAGTGTGCTGCCGGCGATCCGGCATGGCGCGTGTGGGATTTGGTCGCGTGTTTTTTCTCGGTCGAGGTGATCACGCAGTTTTCCTTTTTCAGTCCGTTAAGATAGTCAGTTACACTGATGGGGTTTTTTTGTTTTTGTTGTTGTTATTGTTGTTGACTGATTGGCACTCTCATGTAGAACTGATGTGGCTTTAAGTGGTGGGGTTCAAAACCAGTGACGACCAAGAAAGAATTCTTGAGACATCTTCGGTGCAAAAAGGGGGGTTTTATTAAAGCACGGAGATGGGACCCCTGGGCAGGAAGGGCTGCTGCCTTGGCATTGTGAAGAGCTGCTGCTGATATACTATGCAGCCAGGGGAGGTAGAGACACCGGAAGTTTCCAACATGACTTCATCTGCTAAAGGAGACACAGGATCCTGGAGGCCAGGTTGTCAAGCTCAGGTTGGTCTCCCTCTAGCAAGGCAGCAGCGGGACGACAGCTGGGAGCTCCTGGAGGCACATTCCCCTCGGCCCGCCTCACACATTCGTCAACGGGCTGTGGGTTCTTAAGGGTTGTTGTTTTTTTTTTTTTTTTTTTTGCATCTTTTTTTTTTTTCCCCGGGCTGCAGGTTCTAAGGAAACTTCATTTCATCTGCATTTCTTTCTGCCTTTGTCCCCCACTTCAGAATTGGCTTTGCATCCTTGGAATAATCCCCCACTTAGCCATATTGGAACTTCCTTTTATATATTATTAGATTGATTTGCTACAATTTCATTAATTTTTGCCTCTGTGTTCCAGAGGTGTATTGGTCTGTAGTTTCTTAAAATTATCTTTTGTCTGATTTTGATATCAGGATGATACTGGCCTTACAATAAGCTAAAAAAGCTTCACCTGCTCCTCCATCTTTGGGGATAATTAGCTGCATATTTGATTTATTTAGTGAATCAGTAAACATTGAGGTTATCTGTTTTATGTGCAGTGAGCTTCGGTAGTATGTATCCTCTAAGGAATTTGTGCATTTCATCCCGGTCATCTAATCTGTTTGCGTGGAATTACCATATTATTTCCTTAGTAGGAGCACTTGTTGGATCTGTGGGCAACAGGCGGTGCCACCCTCTCGCCTCGACAGTGGGGATGTGTACCTTCTCTTCCCCCCACGAGTCGGGCAAGAGGTTCATCAGCTCAGCCCTATGAAGAATCAACTTTTGACTTCATTCATACTTTCTAGTGTCTATTTTTTATTTCATTTATTTCTGCTCCAGCCTTTGTGATTTCCTCTCTCACGTTTACTTTGGATTCCATTTGCTTCTCTTTAGATTCCGGTGGTGAAAGTTGAGGTCATTTAAGATCTTTCTTCCTTGGAGCGCCTGGGTGGCTCAGTGGGTTGAGCCTCTGCCTTCGGCTGGGGTCATGGTCTCAGGGTCCTGGGATCGAGCCCCGCATCGGGCTCTCTGCTCAGCAGGGAGCCTGCTTCCTCCTCTCTCTGCCTGCTTCTCTGCCTGCTTTTGATCTCTGTCTGTCAAGTAAATAAATAAAATTAAATTTTAAAAAAGATACTTCTTCCTTTGTGATTTTGGTGTTTCGTGCTGGGTGCATGTTACCTGGTCCCAAGTGTTGGCTGTTAGAAATAGTGAAGCAATAAATACGTCTCCTCCCCCACAGAGATGCGGACGTGGAGGGAGAATAGGCATCTTTGCGGCTGGGGATCTCCTTTCAACAATACTTGGTACTTAGGGAAGTTTTCTTCATTCTTTTCCTCCAAGTCTTTGTCCTCCTCTGGGATTCTTGTCTAGCATTCCCTCTTCTGTTCCGTGTGTGCCCTCGCCGTTTTTCCAGCTCTGTGGTTTGTTTCGTATGTCCGGGCAAAGACCCCTGGGACTTCACCTCTCGGTATTTTGCTAGTCTTTAGATTAATCAAATTAGGAAATTATTCATCGCCTTCTGTTTTAAGCTGTTAGACTCATTGCCCTTTTGGCATTTCTTGAGATTATCATCATCTCCAGCTTGTTTGTAGGATGAAGTGTTTCCACTGGATCACGTCGGATCAAACCTTTCTTGTATGTCTAGAATGAAAAACATACTGTTATTTTCATTTTGGTGAATTCCTCCTTTACTGTGCTTCTGGGGCTTGTTGAGTACTACTCCGTTTCTGTTTTCCACGCTTCTGGGAAGTAGGCAGTGATCTGCAGGCTGACACGGGCACCATGTTCGCTTGGTCCATGTCCCAGTCTTTGTTGTGCCTTTCAAAAGATTTTTTTTTGAGATTTACTTGTTTTAGAGAGACAGAGGGGGGGGGAGGGGGAGAATCTCAAGGAGACCTCACGCCCAGTGTGAAGCCTGGTGCAGGTCTGGGTCCCACCACCCTGAGACCATGACCGACGCCCAGTGTGAGGCCTGGCGCAGGCCTGGGTCCCACCGCCCTGAGACCGTGACCGGAGCCAGAATCAGGTGCTTGGTACTTAACCGAATGAGCCACCCAGGTGCCCCTCGCCTTCTAAAAGATTTTGAAACCTTCCTTCCCCTCTGGAAGAGTGAGATGGCCCTGCTCAGCCAGGCACAGAGGCTGGAAAGCCTCCCACTGGAAGGGGACGAGGCGTTTAGTCCTTCCCTAGTTTCTTCCTCTTTAAGTGATCCTCTTTACGTGCTATTCTGGTTGTTACTCATCTTGGATGGACTTTGTTGTATCCCAGGCTAGTATTTGCTGAAGATTACGTTGAAGGAACAGAGTGAGGTCACCAGGAGCTTTCACGCCTGGGACCCTAAAGGGATGGTCTCTGAGGGGTGGGCTTGTGCCCTCAGGTTTTCCAGCTTCACACGCCCCCACCCCACCCCCCACAATTCCATACCGTGCAGATGAGTCTGGATGGCGACCTCTCACCAAACAGTCATTTGGTATTTTAGCTCCCAAGTCTGAGTTTTCCAGAAACCTGTATATGGCCCGAACTCTGAGCCAGTACGGAGCTGCGCTCCTACCTTTCCTAGTTGGAGGCCAGATGCCCCTTACCAAACAGACGTCTGTCTTCGCTTGCACTTTGGGCCTTGTCTTGCTTCATTTAAGATGAGGTTTTACACTTTTTATTCTTTTTGTTGTGTTAAGAAACAGAACAGCAGACCCACCACACCGGAGGGAATTACCGTTCTGGGTCCCCCCGGAAACGGAATCTTCAGCCAGTCAGCCGGGACCTGCCTGGTCAGGACAGGGAGGTGTTCGGCCCAGCAGACCCCTGCCTGCCCCTGAAGGAAAGGAGCTTGTGATAACCCACCCCCTGTTTGACCCGGGATAATTTCCCTGCGCCCACTTCCTTCTAGCCGTAAAGGTCCTTCATTCTGCACAACTCCTCGGGACCCCTTTCCACCTGCTGGCTGGGTGCTGCCTGGTTGGAATCAGTTTTTGCCCAAACTTTTAAAAATTATTAATAGGCCTCAGTTTTATCTTTTAACAGTTGTGAATTTCACCAGTTTAAATCTTTACAATCAAAATTAGTTTGCTGTTGATGTAGTAGTGTTAATATTTCCCTAATGCCTCGTATTTCTTTTTTTTTTTTCCTCTAGTTGTGCTTTTCATCTTTAAAAGAGAAATATTTCCAGAAAGGAAAGAGTCCTTGCTCTCCTGAGACCAGGATGTCTCTGTTTAAAGTCTTTCTGTAAAACTCCGACTAATGTTGCGTACAGACACACACTGTAAAGTGCGCCCTTGGCACTCTGGCCTCCCGCAGGGCCTGTGAGAGTGGCGCAAGCTCGGACTCCAATGTGGCCCCTTTACAATTTTTGTGTAAAGGTTTCAGTAGCAGGTTGGCTCAGGTTACCTTAGGAGATTTCCATAACCAGTGCTAGACTTGAGATTTCCTAAACTGGAGGTGTATTACGTCACGTTGTTCTCTCTCTGGCAGGACCACAAGCAGACGGTGTCACTTTGCACTTGAACACGTCATCCACTTAGGTGTTAAAGGTATTTTTTTTGTGGAATAATAGTGTTACATCTTCCCAGAGTATTTTTATAAGCTTCATGTAAAATTTGGCATAAAACATGGTGTCTTCAGTCATATATTACAAGTAAAACTATGCAGTCCAAAGTTTTCTTCCTATTGGCAGGTCTCAGTATTTTCTTAATATTTCAACTGCATGAAAATAGTTTAAACCGTTGAAAATGAAGTCATTGCCTGCGCTTTTCCTCTCTTAGTATAAACTCGCTGTTGTAGCTCCAGATAGGCGGACGGCTGCCTTGCGAACTATGCACAGTTGCGATGTCCTGCTGTAGCCCAGAAGCCATGTACAGAAGCCAGAAGGGAAAGGAAAGCATAGATTTGAATTACACAGGGTGCCTGTATTCATCTTTTTTAAGTTTTTCACTAATGTCTACCTTCTTACCTTGTTTGTAAAGTGCTGTTCCCAGAAGAAGTCGTTTTACAGTCTCCCCAAGTAGCAGGGAGTTGGAACCATGCACAAGACACCAAGAATGACGCACAGCCCACCATCAAGGTATCAATATGACGACATTGAAATATTTAAATAGATAACATACTGGCTCTCAGTTGTGTGGAATGTTAGAGGAGTGTAGCTCACAGGTAGCCCAGAATCACAACTCAAATAAAACTAAGATATTTGTACTGTGGATTTAGTGTGAAGGTTGATGAGCAACTACAAAGAGGACTGAGATGGCTCCCAGAGAGTCGGTGGGGATGACCCGGATCCGGGTCTGTTCGTGTGAGCTCATCGTGCTATGTGAAAATTCCACGCTTTCTGTATGCACTCACGCAGATTTGTGTAATGATAGACTGCACAGAGCATGTCTGGGTGAATCGATATCCACCAGGTCGTCATTAACATTTGTGATCTTTATGACCCTTAAGAAGATAGTCACTTTTTCCTTCTCCAACCCAGTTCTGTAAATAGTAACATAGCACCTGTTAGGCGCCCGCTCTTGTCCTGGCTGTTCTGTTTATTTTCATGAGTGAAACAGAAGTGGTTTTATTTATCATTGTGTTTCCAGTAATGAGGAGAATTCTCCATGTCTGTGGGAGGTTCTAGTCTGTGGTGCTGTGCTGTTGGAACTTGCTTTTTTTTTTTTTTTAATTTATTTGACAGACAGAGATCACAAGCAGGCAGAGAGGCAGGCAGAGAGAGAGGAGGCAGCACGCTCCCCGCTGAGCAGAGAGCCCGATGCGGGGCTCGATCCCAGGACCCTGGGATCATGACCTGAGCCGAAGGCAGAGGCTTCACCCGCTGAGCCACCCCGGGTGCCCCGGAATTTGCTTTTTCTGAGCATGTTTAAATTTATAATAAATACGAATTTCTAATTATGTCTAATACTTAGAAACTCTTTTACCATGCTCACTTCGGCAGCACATATATTAGAAACTCTCTTGCCATTTTATAGCTTCTTTCCAAAAATCAAAAAAAGAGAGTTTTTGAATACCTTGCATATTCACAAAAAATTCTGTGAAGGAAACAGCGGAAAGTTTTCATTAAAATTATCTTTATTTCTTACCTGATCAAAAAGTAGAAAGAAGTCTTCACTAGAGCAGCACAGTGTCCTCTGCAGACTGTCTCCGTCACCTCACTCTCTGGCCCACTCCATGGCCTGACTCTCAAGGAGGGTTTGTGATCCTGATGGGAGATTTGAATTGGGGGAAATGTTGCTATTTGTATGAATAACGTTCCTGAGTAGCTGAATCTTAATATTTTTAAATGCAGAACATTGCCTTCTTATGGATTAGCTAAGTTGCACATAAACTCAAGGGCATTCCGTATATCAACCAAAATGGAATTAGAGAGACTGAATTTACCTTCCTACCTTAAATAATCTAAAATCAGACAGAACATATGGCACAACAGTTGGTGACATTTGCACATCAGATATCCAAGGGCAGTGATTCCTGAGAGAGGAGGACTTGAGGTGGCCCCTGTGACTGCCCCAGCTCAGCGCCGTCAGAGTTCCCAGGCTGGGGAGCAGAAAGGCGAGGCCTGCGGTCTACAGAGTTGTAGACACGCCTGGCAGTGCAGGGACAAGGCGGGTGGAGTGCATGGGGCGCACGGCTGGAGGAGAGCACGGGGAAGATGGAGCTCTTGGGGTCAAAAGACTTGAGCCTGGGAAAGTAACCCCAAGAGCAGAGAAGAACCGTGAGTCCCCACAGTGCTGGGCATGGTTTGTTCCCACAGCCAGAGAACTCACAGAGCAGCGACTGGAGTCCTCAGAGGGGGTTGCTGGAGCAGTGCAGATAGCCCTGCCCTGCACCGCCCGCTGCCTCACCGTCAGATGGGCAGAGAGTGGCCTCCACGGAATGCAGCCACATCCCACAACAAAATTCAAGGATCGTTGCAGGAATACAAAAATACACACCCATCAAGGTGTAAAATTCACAATGTCTGGTACCTAATCCAGAAATAAACTGAAAAACACAGCTTGTTTAAGAAATTTCAGTCTGTTGAAATCAACTAAAAAAATAAAACAAAAAACCACAGTGACAGCAATTAGCAGGAAAGGACATTAAAACAGTTACTATGACTATACTCCATAGGATGTTAAGGGAGAGGAACACAAAAGCGTGTTCAGCAGAGATACAAACAATAAAAGACAAATTTCTCTTTTAAAGACAAAAACTTCAATGTCTAAGATGAAAAATAGACAACTAACAACAGACCAGACACTATAGTCCGAAAGACTAGTGAACTTGAACAGTTAACAGAAACTTGACAGGATGAAACAGAATAAAACGGTTTTTTTAAAGGCTCTAAAATATAGTGTATTAAAAAGAAAAAAACTTGAGTGAGCCGTGGGACACTTTCTAGCAGGCTCACATCCGTGCAGTTGGAATCCCAGAGAGGGAAGTGTACGAAACACCAGAAAAAATAGTGAGTAGAGACTTTCCTGATGTTATGAAAACCATAAGCCCTACGTATTCAGGAGACTCCCCGACAGACCCGAAGTGTAAGAGATCTGAAGAAGACCGCACGGAGGCACAGGACAGTCACATCCCTGAAAGTCACTTATAAAGAGCAAGTCTTAGAAACAAGAAAAGTCTCATTGCTACAGAGTAGCTGACGGTGCTGGCAGGAGACACCAGCAGGCCCAGAACACCGCGCCCAGCAAACACTGCAGAAATGAAGCCGTGAAAACGTCCTCAGATGTGCTCGGGCTGAGGGATGGGGGGAGACCGATACTTGGTGACTTGTGCCATGCGACACAAGAACCCTTCAGCACATGGAAGGCAGCTATGCTCACCACTATACCACCAATGCACCTTCAGCACATGGAAATGGTGCCAGTGGGCATGAGGGTCTGCCCAGACGAAAGAGGTGGACCAGAAATTATAAATAAGTTCACACGTTAAAATAACTTTTTCTTTTAAAAAACGTTTCTTTAAAATATAATTGACTTTTTAAAAAGAAGGAAATCCCCTAAAATGTAACAACATGGGTGGACCTGGAGGACGTTATACTCAGAGAAATAAGCCAGTCCCAGAAGGACACATGCTGCATGATTTCTTTCATATGAGAGCTCTAAAAAATTCAGACTCCTAGAATCAAAAGAGTAGAATGCTAAGAGGGTAGATCTGAAGTGAAATCTCACCACAATAAAATCTCATGATTTTAAAAGGTAATTGACATTTTGAAGCTGAAATAGTAACAGCATATCACAGAGTTTGTAGTGTGTAGATGTAAAATATGTGGCAACAGCAACAGGAGTGGGAGAAAGAGTATCATTTCCTACGCTGTGTGATCGGTTGAAGATCCATGCTCTAAACTGTAGAGCAGCCAGGAAGATCGCAGTATAAAGAGCTAGACCAGCGAAGGAAATACAAGGGAACCACAAAATAATTATTTCAAAGGTAAGCAGAAAAGAGGGACACACGGACAACCGTACCATAACCTGACTTACTTCCTACCCCCTTGTACAGCGATCGATGTAGATGGGGTGCTGACGTCTCTGGCTGTAATTGTGTACTTAGAACAGTTGAGACCGAGAAAGCAAGTAGCAGGACAAGAGAGTTTAGTCGCTGTCAGCAGCCACGTGCATGTGCGTGGTCTGAGCACGGCAGTTAAGGAGGAGAGATGGTCAGGCTGGGTGAAAAGGAAAGGCCCAACTATATGCTGCCGGTAAGAAACACATTTTAAGTACAAAGACACAAATATGTCAAAAGTAAAAGATGGAAGAAAGAGGCAATCAAAACAAAGCTAGAGGGGCTGTGTCAGTGTCAGGAGGTTCCCGAGCACAGGCGATCAGGGTAAGTGTGTCACAGTAACAGAGACAATCCTCAGGCCTGCGTCACAGTCTCAGATACATATGCACCTAGTAACAGTCTCAAAGGAATGAAACGGAAGCTGATGAAGCAGCAGAGAGAACCAGACAGACTCCCTGTGAGTGTCCGCAGTGTCTGCCTCCCCCCATGCCAGGCACAGTGACCGGTCACCGCTGAGGGGTGTTTGTAGAGCACACGGCCCAGAAAGAGCTGGACACGTTCACTTTGTGTAGAAGCTGGACACGTTCACTTTGTGTAGAAGCAAACACAGAATATTCGCCACTGTAGACTTTATTTGGGGCCACAAAAGAAGTCTCAAGTTTAAAAGAGATTGAAGTCCTACAAAATACAGTCTCTAACCACTGAGAATCAAGTTAGAAATCAATTGCAGGAAGATCTCTGGAAAATCCCCAAATGTTGAGAAACTGAAAACACACTTATATGTCACCCCCAGATCACAGAAGAAATCAATAAAGAAATTTAAATGTTTCTGCCTAAATGAAAGTGATGCTGCAGCCTGCCAGAAGCCAGACGCTGCTGCTGGGGGCTCTGGAGTCCATCCATGGCCCCGAGTGCCCGAAGTGAAGAGGGATACAGGTTTCAACTCCGCGACCTCGTGCTTCCATAGAGCACTAGAGAAATAAGAACAAGGAAAGGAAAGCAAATAATGAGACCCTGGCATAGAAACCGGCACTCCAGGATGCAGAAGAACGGCGGAGGGACCCGTGAGCCAACCCAGAAAGCTGATTCTCAGAGAAGATCAATGAAATTGCTCAACCTCAAGCAAGACTGATAAGGGGAAAGCATGAAGACACCAGTTCCCAGAATCCCGGAGGAGACAGAGATGGGACTCACTAGGCCTCTGCGGATGGGACAGAAGAGAGGTGAGCAGTGCGGGGCGGTAAGGGGGCTGTGTCCGCTGCCCTGGGCCCTGGGCTGTTGGACGCCTGGTTATATCTTGTTTGTGGGTGAGATCATGTGGGTGGGTGCCCCGGTCAGGGTAGGGGGGCATCCCTCCTGTGAGACCTAAACAGAGCAGGCAGGCTCTCAGGGACTTCTCCAGCCCAGCTGCCCTGGGTGGGACCATCTCTCTTCCTGCCCTCTGTGTCCAGCTTCCCAGTGGCAGGCCTCACACTCCTCAGCCTCTGCAGTCATGTAAGCCAATCTCTTATAATAAATCTTTTTACCTATGTATACATACATCCTGTTGGTCATTTTTCTAGAGAACTCGTGCACGTATGTATAGGTATATATGAGAGACCAGGACGGTGGTTCGCACCAGGAATGAGAGGCTGGTTTAACGTTCCAAACTCCCAGTCCGTGATATTCATCCTGTGAACAAACCTAAACCCGCAGACACAGAAAAAGCATCTGACAAGGGCACCTGAGTGGCTCAGTGGGTTAAGCCTCTGTCTTCGGCTCAGGTCATGATCTCAGGGTTCTGGAATCGAGCCCCGCATTGGGCTCTCTGCTCGGCAGGGACCCTGCTTCCCCCACCCCCTCTCTCTGCCTGCCTCTCTGCCTGCTTGTGATCTCTCTCTCTTCTGTCAAATAGATAAAATCTAAAAAAAAAAAAAAAAAAGCATCTGACAAAATCCAACATCCATTCCTGATCAAAAAGTTTAGCAAACTAGAAATGGACGGGAACTTCCTTCACCTACAAAAAACCTACAGAGTGAGTGACAAAATGTATTTTTCCCGTGAAAGTCAGGGCACTTCCTGTCCTGCCACTTACGTTTAACACTGTGCGGGAGGTTGTAGACCAGCAATTCGGCGAGAAAAATAAAAGGCAGCCGTGTTGTTGATGTGTAAAATCTGATGGACTCTAAAAAGAAGCCTTTGGAACTAATAGGTGAGAAGCTTACAGGGTATAAGGTCGGTATACAGAAGTAATTTGTGTATTTACTGGCATAAGTACTCAGAATCGAATTTATAACACCATACAAGGTAGCGTCCAAATGTTCCCAACATTAGGGACAAATCTGACAAAAGATGTACAAGACTACACTAGAGACCTCACAACACTGATGAGAGAAGCTGTTGGTGTGTCAGATGACCCAGAGCAGCCTCTCAACTCTGCTGGTCCGGTCAAATCGTAGCAGATGTTTTTGTAAGTGGAAATGCAAAAGGCCTAGACTTCTCAGAACAACTCTGAAGAACAACAATAAACTCAGAACCCACAGTACCCGATCTTGAAACATTTCACAAAGTACAATAATTAAGACGGTGCGGCACTGTTGTCAAGATAAGCCTGTTCCAGTGGAATGAAATGTAAGCCTAGAGATGGACCCACGTGGATTTGGATGACTGACTTTCTACAGAGGTGCAGGGCAAGCAGAGTAGGGAAAGGAGAATCTAGCGAAAGGCACCAGGGCAGTGAGGTGTCTGTACGCGAGGGTATGTGCCCGGCTCTGTACCTCACTGCCTTCACAAAGGTAATTCAAAGTGGATCATTGCCTAAACTACAAACAAAACGGATCATAGCCTAAAACCTCAAACTTCTAGAAAACAACATTTAAGAATCTTTCATTTTTGAGAGTGCAAGCAGGGTGGGGAGCCATAGAGAGGAACTTAAGCAGGCTCCACGCCCAACACAGAGCCCAGTGTGCCCAGTGCGGGACTCCCCCACAACCCTGAGATCATGACCTGAGCTGAGACCAAGAGGAGGATGCTTAACCAACTGAGCCACTCAGGCAGCCCAAGAGGAAAATCTTAATATCTTTAGGTAAGGCATAGAGTTTTTAGATGTGATGCCAAAAATGTGATTCTTAAAAAATTGGTAAGTTTGAACTCCAGTAAAGTGAAGCATTCTGCTGTTCAAAAGACACGGTTAAGACAAAAGGCAGCTTATCGCTAGACCATGAGACTCTTAAAACTGAACCAGAGACATGAACAGACACTTCACCAGAGAATATATAGGCCTCCCTTGGCTTACAGCGGGGTCACATGCAGTTAAACCTGGCACCAGTTGAAAATAGCATCAGTTGGAAATGGACGTAACACACCTAACCTACCAGACACCGAAGCTTAGCCCAGCTGCCCTCAAATATGGTCAGAACACTGGGGCAAAATAAGCTAATACAAAGCATCTTTATAACCAAACGTCAAATACCTTGTGTAACGGACCACGCACCGTACTCGAGGGGAAAGACGGCGAGGCTGTCAGGGTCTCGGCTGTCCCATCTCGTGATCGCGGGCTGACTGGGAACTGTGGCCGCGGCCCAGGATCACGAGGGATCGTACCACAGATCACTAGCACGGAAAAGATCCAGATTCAAAATGCCAAGTACAGTTTCTACAGAACGCGGACCGCTTTTGCACCCCCGTAAGACAAACGGTCGTCGGGCCGTGTATACAGATGGTGAGTAAATCCCATGGGAAGATGTTCGGCATTCGTCATTAGGGAACAGCCACGGTGAGCCACCACTGCATGTGGATGAGAGTGACCAGACAAATGAGAAGGACCAACTGGACAAAGGGTCGTGAGCGTGTGCGGAGACGGGAGCCTTGCACAAGCTGCGTTTGAAAGATTTTCTCCAGAAATCTCGGCCCACACTGGCCATACAGTCCGGCCACTTCCCTTCTGGCGCTGGCCCCAGAGACAGAAGACCCATGTCCACGTAAGGGCTAGTGTGCAGACATTCACAACAGCACGCTCAGTAGGGGCCATCCACGTACAAGTGGAGAGAGGAACGGCACTGTTGCTTGGGTGCAACGGTTCTCCACAGTGACAGCAGCCGGCTGTCGTGCACAGGACAGTGTCCGTGGGCTTCCCAGCGGCTACGGAAGTCCACGGTGGAAGTGCACCATCTGGACTTCACGTGCGGCGCGTTCTGGGAAAGGTAACCGCGCCCTGGACAGCGGGGGCGTTCTGAAGCCGCATCTTGTCGACTCAGCAGGGCTGTTTAGCCTGTCGCGCGTGTCCCTGGGTCATCTTGTCGAGTTGTGTGCTTTAGATGGTGCATGTTAACGTGTGCCCATGACACTCTGAACACTCAGCGTCGGGGAAGGGAAACAGCTGTGACCTTCTGGACTAAAACTCAGCATGCATACCATTTTTAACGAGGAACTTTGTGAAATTTCACTTCTAGAATTTATCCTGTAGAAGTCATTGTGTTAGGTGGGCTGCTGTGCGACAGTTGAATAACGCCAACTAGATCCTCAGAACACAGTGAGCCTGTGACCACTCACAGATGAGTGCGCGGAGCTGTCGGCCACAGCATGGTCTGCGGCACGGGAGGCCCGAAACCACTTCCCTCGGTCCGGGCCAGAGCGGGTGTGTTGAAACACCCACAGGACCAGTTCTTGGGCAGGATGCGGAATGCGGCCGACCAGGACCTGCCGGCCCTTGGCGGCACCCAGAAGGCACACAACGGTCCCCTCGGAGCCAAAGCTCCCCGGAGCCATTCCTGGCAGGGCTCATTCCCGCTGCGGAGGAAGGGCTTCTGCCCAGGGATCCTGGGGGGCAGGGGACAAGGATTTGCCTTCAGCCACGTGGGTTTCCCCTCGTAGGTGAGCACTGGGAAGGATGCAGGAAGAGAAAAGATGCCGTATCAGATAAGCGTCACCCTTTGATCTGGCATCGTTACCAGGATTTACTGGGTTCGTGTTAACTTTTGTAAGGGAATTCAAAAAAGAAATCTTTTTTGCTGCGTTTTGAAACCTATGAGCCATGCAGTTGTTAAACAAAACACGGAGAACGTGGGCAGGTGTTTATGTCACTCTCTAAACCGGTGTAGATACAAAGCCTTTTTTTTTCAAGGCTGTTTTTCTACATGATTGTCTCTAGCCTAGGAAAGCCACGAAGGACCACACCAAGCCTGCAGCCAAGGAGAGGCGGCCTGATGCCCAGGCCTCACCGGGCCCGGCGGCCTTTGCGGAAAAGTCAGCTCATCGGGGTGCGTATGGTGAGGGCTGCCAGGGCAGCCTTGGGAACCCTGGCCTGGAAGATAGGCCCCTCGAGACACTCCCTCCTGCCCAGAGGGGACCAGTTGGGACCTGGGCGGGGGCTACAGCCAGAGAGATGGACACTCCTGTCCTGACCGGATACCTAGTGGTGACGTGAGGGTACGGCTCAGTACTTGAACGTGACTACAGGCTCTTTCTGCAGGCCTCCCCCAGCCCGCGTCTCAGACCCCAGGGCTAGGCGATGCTGCACACGTCCTGAGTGGCCGCATCTCGGCTCTCAGGAGATGAAGTTGACTTTCCCGACTCTGCCCAGTGGAGTACAGCTCAGTAGCGGGCACCCGACCGGCTACATCGTGGCCGTCGTGATGGCCCCTGCTGACCTGTGCTCCTGTCGTGCCAAGGTGTTTGACCTCTGCCTGACACTGGTTCTCACTTTGGATACAGTAAACGAAGCGCAGGTCCCCAGGGCGAGAGAAAAGGAATTTTTCAATCCCGTGCTCAACGAAAACCAGAAGTTAGCTGTTAGAAGAATCCTGAGTGGGGACTGTCGCCCGCTCCCGTATATTCTTTTTGGACCTCCTGGAACCGGGAAGACAGTGACAATTATAGAGGCTGTCTTACAGGTAACCTCAGGGAGCGGCCTTGGCCGAGTGCCACGCGTGTGTTGTCGGGAAGTAAGGACAAGCTTGAAAAAATCCCAGTTATTTCATGGGTGGCCACGTTTGTTTCAGTGTTTAAGGGAATATGTAGGATTTTCAAAGCTTATCCCATAGGTTTAGAAAGGACTCTGTCTTTACCGAGTGGCCGACCGTTCTGGAGCGCCTGACTGCTCAGGGGAGCGCGCAACTCTTGATCTCAGGGTTTGGGTCTGAGCCCCATGTTGGGTGTAGAGAGAACTGAAAAATAAAATCCTTAGAAAGAAAAAAAGGAATGGCTGACCATTCAGTCACATGGAATCTTGTTGCAGAAAAGTTCTCTTAACAGTAGCTAAGGCAGTGTTGTGCAGAAGTGTCCGTGTCTGTGTTTAAGACGGAGCTTGTGGAGGCGTTTGTGTCATTCAGGATTCAGGCCAGTAGCCGAGTGCTGAGTGTACCGCAGGCACGATGTGCGAGCCACGCACCGAACCGATCTGATGCCGTCTCTGCCTCGGTGCGGTGTGGGGGGGCGGTTAGGTTAGGGTCCTGGAGGCCTGGAGGGGGTAGGTTAGGGTCCCGGAGAACAGAGAAGTCTCAAATCCTCTCGTGTCTTGCTGGCACACGCACGTGAGGGGGCAGGACCATCCCTGCGTGTGTCCGCGGCTGGGCCTCAGGCACAGAAGGGGCTGGTGTGAGCATGGGCCCTGGACAGGTGGACATTTATGCCCCTGTGTGTCTTGTGTCCTGGTCGAAGGTATACTACGCTTTGCCGGACAGTCGGATACTGGTGTGTGCACCTTCCAACAGTGCGGCCGACCTCGTGTGTCTGCGGCTGCACGACAGCCAGGTGCTGCGGCCTGGCGCCATGGTCCGCGTCAACGCCACCTGCAGGTTCGAGGAGGTGAGCGCCGCAGCCGGCCGGGGTGGACGGGTCCCGCCCGCCCGCACCTGACGGTAGCGGCATTCTCCGTTCTCTGGGAGCCAGGCATTCCCCATGGGTGTTTGGTTAGAGCAGGCGGAGGGGATGGGGGAGAGTCTCCGGGGGATCCTCCACCCAGTGCTGAGCCCAGCTCCGGGCTCCATCTCATGCCCCTGAGACCACGACCTGAGCCACCCAGGAGCCCTGGGCGTTCTCCACTTTATTGAATGCGGGTGTTTTTCTCTTATTTGATACCCAAATGTATTGTTCCTTTTGGGCTCTGTTTTAGTGATTTATCTATAAATATTCCTTTAGGAAAATTAGAAGCTTTTGGTTTGCTTAATAAAAGAAACGGAATCTAGGAAATGTATACAGTTGTTTTGGGAGAAAGATCTGCAGGATTTTGTGCTCTCTTTGGGGCTGAGGAGTCTGTAGAACATGGGATAAGTTGACAGGAAGTTGTAAAATATTCTGGTTTAAGAAAACAGTTGGAACTAAGAAGTGGGAACGGGGCATTCTGTTTTAGAACTCTCTTCAGCTTTGTGATGATGTCCAATTTAAAGAAACACTTGAGGGGCGCCTGGGTGGCTCAGTGGGTGAAGCCTCTGCCTTCAGCTCGGGTCATGATCCCAGGGTCCAGGGATCGAGCCCCGCATCGGGCTCTCTGCTTAGTGGGGAGCCTGCTTCCTCCTCTCTCTCTCCCTCTGCCTGCTTGTGATCTCTGTCTGCCAAATAAATAAATATTTTTTAAAAAAAAAGAAACACTTGAAGGTCATACTTGGAAAGTGAGCTGGCCACACCCCTTCCCGCAGACCGTGGCCGACGCCCTCAAGCCGTACTGCAAGGAGGGAGAGGACATCTGGAAGGCTTCGCGCTTCAGGGTCGTCATCACCACGTGCAGCAGCGCCGGGCTCTTCTACCAGATAGGTGTGAGGTGGGCATGGCTGGGGCTCGGGCCGCGGGGACCCACACAAGTAGCGTCGCTGTCCTCGTGCAGCTTCCGTGCAGGGCAGGATATGAGGACAGGGGCTGGGGGCCAGGCCAGAGCCCAGAGAGTGAGGGCGGAACCCCCCCCCCAGCAGTTGGGGAGCCAGCAGGGAGCTGGGGCTGCACGAGGCTGAGAGGGTGTAAACACGGACCCGTGTAAACTGATAGAAATAACTTTAACCCAGTTATTAAGAATTGAAAACTCAAGTGCTTACATCCTAAGAAAGATATGTAACGTTGAGTTTCTTCATCAGGAATTGGGACATGAGGTAGAAGAATGGAAGTGTGTGATTTTCCCGTCTTTCGTAGGGAGGGACCTATGGGTGTCGTGGTGGGGTGGTAATCCGACTCCCGGTGGGGCATCGCTCCGATGGACAAGCTCATCCTGTTCTCACATCCACCAAGTCGGGGAAACTGAGGCACAGAGGCACCACGACCTGCCCAGGATCATGTGGTTTGTGGGCAGTCAAGCTGTGTCCCAGCCAGGCCTCAAACGGGAAGAGCATCTGCTCCGATGGGGCCCCTCACGGGCCTGCCCGCACAGTCTCCCATTACTGCGTACTCCCACCGCTCACCCTGTCTGCCTCGGAGGCCACTTAAAAACACGACTGACCCCGCATCCAGAGTCCCCGGTGCCGGCGACCTGTAGTTCATCCAGACCAGACAGTCCCACTTTCTGGGCCAGCCTGCCAGGGGCGGGGGCAGATGTGGCCGTGCAGTGTGTGTTGGCTGTTGCTTGACAGAAATGACCATCGAGAACATCTTTGGCTTTAGAGTCGGACATTTTACACACGTGTTTGTGGACGAAGCAGGACAGGCGAGTGAGCCAGAATGCCTTATTCCACTGGGGCTGGTTTCAGACGCCAACGGCCAGGTAAGGTCTGTCTGCTGCGTGGTTCTCTGCCCAGAACAGCCCCAGAGTGGGTGACAGGCTCGGGTGACGTGCTAAGGACCCAGAGGCTCTGAAGCTGGGCCTTGTGTTGGGTCCCGTATCTCACACCTCGAGGACAGGGAAGGGCCGCTCTGCCTTTGGATTCGCTTTTCAAACAGCACCAAGAGCTACTGTGCAGCTGGGTGGGGACCTGCAGGCACGGCCCTGGCTCGCCGCCCGGGGACTGACCACTCCGCCCCTCCCCTGCCCCTCGCTGCTGACCCCCGTTACCCTAGGCTGATGCTTTGGCACTTCTCCCACTCACACCTGCTGCCTCCTAGTGCTCACCCTGGGCATGGCCTGGGGTCCTCTTAAGCTCCCCTTAGCCTGCTCTCAGCACACGTGTGTCCTTGCGGGACCGCTCCAGCTTCTGGCCCCCAGACACCGGCCTCCTCCCATTCCGAGTGTCCCGTGCAGGGGCGGCACAGAGACCGAGCAGGGAGCACATCTGGTTTGGCTGCCACGTGGGCCAGGAGCTGGCAGGACGGGCGGGCAAAGGCAGCGTCCAGGAGGGTTAGGGTGCGGCACGCGCTCAGATGACTGGGGCAGAGGCTGCCCGGCCGGTCTGAGTCTCTGCTGCCCTCCAGCCTGCACTCAGGGACCCTCAGTCGGCCATCAGAAGGCGGGAGGCTGGGCTGTTGCCTGCCCGGGGCCCCCACACCTGTGTCCTGGGCCTCCCCTGGCTGTGGCAGTGAGCGTGTGGGACCACTCCACTGTCCCCTGCTCTAGCGTGGCTGCCCATTCATGTGCTGCAGATTGTCCTTGCCGGAGACCCCATGCAGCTCGGACCCGTCATTAAGTCCAGACTCGCCATGGCCTACGGGCTGAGCGTCTCTATGTTGGAGAGACTGATGTCCCGGCAGGTGTACCTACGGGACGAAAACGCTTTTGGGGCGTGCGGCGCCTACAACCCCCTGCTGGTAAGCACGCGGATCCCCGTTCCTGTGGCCCCCGCAGTCCTGCCACCCCTGCAGCCGGGCTCTGCTCCTGCCTACACTGCGCTGCGCCCGGGGGAGGGAGGGGGGCAGAGAACTCACACTCCCCCTCCCATTCCAGAGGGGACGTTGGCCAGCACTCTGTCCCAGCCGCTCAGACGGGCGCTTCGCAGGCCCGCAGGGATCCGCAGTTCCAGGCAGTCCCATCCGAGCCCGAGGGCAGAGGTTCTGTGGGGCCAAACACAGTAGCAGTGAAATCGGGGTTGACGGGGAAACAGGAAAGAGCCTTCTAACTTGTCATCTGAAGGACAAGGCCCCGTGCTCTCCCGTGGGGCTGGTCTGCTGGCTAATCTGCAGAGTTCTTCCTCAGCCCCACTGCGACCACTTTGAGGGATGGGCTTTGCAGTCTGCATTTTAGCCCACCACAGCCCCTGACACACTAGAGCCCTGGAACCGTGGGTCTCGGGGCTCCCTCGGTAAGATGAACCAAGTGGCGTGGTCTCTCAGTGCCTCCGCTACGAAAACAAGGAGCACTCCTTCGAAACTTTAGCAGTGAACAGAAGCGAGAGGCAGTGATCCTGGGCAGATTTTCCTAGAAATACCTTGAGACCCATGTCAGGCTGTCGGTCCTCAGGCCCTTTACCCACTGGAGAATGGAAGAGGCCAGAGGGCGTGTGGGAGCTGGGGGCGCTGGGTGAGCAGGTGGTGAACTTGTGCTGGCCGAGACGGGGCAGCGGAGAGCCCCCTGCCCCTGCAGGCTACCCAGCACCCATGTCCCCAGGGCTGCTGGAGCTGGAGGAAGGGGAGGCCTCCAGCAAAGTGGGATGCACTGTGTGCCAGCTTCCTTCAGGCGGGAGCCTCAGCCTCTGGCACAGGCACAGGTCAAACGGGGAGGCAGGGCTGCCTCGGCCTGAGTACCCCACACCTGCTTTCTCCCCAGAGGCCCTGAAGCCACAGCGGGTATCTGGGGGCGGAGGACCTCTCTCCCCGGCACCCCATAAGCTAATGCAGGGCCTGGTTTGGGGAATGAGAAGCTAAGGTGCTAAATTGAGTTTGGGGTTTTGATTAGCATCTTGGAGATTGGACACGCTGTAGTGACTGAGTTGACACTGCTGCCATCAGCAGAAGAGTTGTGGGGCCTACCAGGTCCTCACCCCAGCAGTAGGGGAGGACGCCTTGTACTGAGGGGTGCCCTAGGCCAGCTGGAGGCAGAACGTGAATGGTTCTTGCTCCCTGTGCTGGTGGCGACACCAGCGGCTCTCTGCAAGATCCCAGCAGGGCTTCAAGTTGGCTGTGGGTCTCAGGGGCTGTGTTCTTGGCCACCGTGGCCTCATGGCCCAAGGACCAATGGCCACCTACACCCGAGCTGAGACCAGGCTTCGTGGGTTTGTGTAAAGGCCAGGGCCACAGGACAGTGAATGCAACCTGGCCCTTCCACCCCCGAGGAAGGCCGCTCAGCTGTCTGGACCCAGGAGACCATCTGAGCAGCTCTCTCTTCTCTTCCCGGATCTCCACCTCTTCTGGGAAAACACGGCCCGTCGGCCTGCTGTGGGCTCAGAGACCCCAGCTTCAGAGCACTTGCTTCTCAGCAAACCCGTCGTTCTCAGGAGCTTTGCCGTCCAGATGCGTCTCCCGGGGCAGGAGCTCTGTCAGGGACAGTGCGTTCCCGTCTGGTGGTGGACGTTAAAATCCTGGGACAGAGGAAACATGTTTCATAGCCGGCATCAGTGCAGAGCCCAGTGGGGGTCGGGGCGCCCTGGTGGCTGGCGGGGAGCCAGGCCCGGGCGCTCTGTGCATCCATCGGCAGGCATTGCCAGTGGCACCCGACGTGGGTCAGCCTCATTGTCAGGGCCCCCACCATAGCTTCAGCCCTCACAGCAGCAGGGACCACTGGGCATCGTGCAAAGCCCCATGGATGCCAGCAGGCCCCACAGCTGCCTTCCTGCCTGTGCCCAGGAGCCTCCCCTGCATCTGTGCGGGACCAGGGCAAGCAGGGCAGCATGGCCCGAGTCCCCAAGGCCTGGGTGCAGCAGCTGTGGGGCTACAGCTCAGGGAACCAGGCTGGGGAGGCGGGAGGCCGTGGTGGCCCCGGAGATCGGGAAGCCACAGGAGTGGGGGGGCGGTGTCGAGGAGTCTTGAGCCAAGTAAGACAAGGGGGTAGGGAGCTGTGGGGAGCGGAGTAAGGACGGCCGGTCAGACTCCAGAACCTCGGCGTTTTCCAGCCTGCAGATCAGGAAGAACCTAAGGGGGAGTGCGCCTGCAGTTCCCTGGAGAACGCAGTGGACTCCCAGGGTCTGGTCTGGGGGCATGGGACAGAGACCCCGGGACAGCCACGGCTGGATTCAGGGCCGGGTGGGCAGGAGGATCTGTCAGACTGACAGACACGGGATGCACAGAGGGCCAGCTCGGGCTGCAACACGGACATCTGTAGCTGCCAGTCAGCTGCGGAGTGAGAGGACTGCTCTCCCACGTGCAGCAGACCACGTGCCCACCGCCGCAGCAACAGCTCCGGGGCTGGGGGAGCCTGTGTGTCCCCTGCACGACTGCTCCCGGCACCCCCCCACCCTCCCCACCTGGGGCCGGCCTGGCCCGGGACGATTCTTCCTGGGGCCCGGTGACCCAGCTGGGGAGGCCCAGGGCAGTCTGGACCCGGAGCAGACAGCGTTCTTTGCCCGCCCTGCCTGGGGGCCTGGCTGCAAAGTCCCCCAATGCCCAAGCAGCTGCCACCCGTGAGGCTCCTGGGCCCGGGCAGCGCCCGACCTGCCAGCCCAGTCCCTGGCCACAGATGCTCTGACCCAAGTGTCCGCTGAGAAATGACTGGGTGAGGAGGATGTGGTGTGTCTGTGCAGTGGGCTATTACGCAGCCGTCAAAAATGGAATCGTGACGTGGACGGATCTAGAGAAAACAACGCTAAGTGGAGTAAGAGGAAGATGAACACCGCATGATTTCACTCGTATGTGGAATTTAAGAAACAAACGATGAGCCAAACAGGCTCTTAAATACAGAGAACGCACGGATGGTCACGGGGCGGGGGGGGGGGGGCGTGACGCGCAGAGTCACGTGTTGAGTCATTACATCGCACACCTGCAACTAATAGTTCAAAAAGCCACTGGAGACACATGAGCTCCCTGATGGGGTGGCAGGTGACCAGCTGGGGCGGGGGGAGGCAGGAGAGGGTGCCCTGGGGCCGCAGTCTGAGGGGGTCCTCAGCGTTTTTCTCTTGGACAGACATGCGCCCCGCGTGTGCCGACTTGGCTCTGGGCCTGCCGCCGGCCCTCTCTCGGCAGGTGACAAAGCTCGTGAAGAACTACAGGTCGCACCCGGCTCTGCTGGCGCTGCCGTCCAGGCTCTTCTACCACAAGGAGCTGGAAGTGTGCGCGGACCCCTCGGTGGTCACCTCCCTGCTGGGCTGGGAGAAGTTACCAAAGAAAGGCTTCCCCCTCATCTTCCATGGCGTCAGGGTGAGTTGTGCAGAGGGCGGCCTGGGAGGGCCTGGCTCGGCTCCAGCCGCGGAGCGAGGGCTCGAGCCCCCGGTGCTGTGCCGCACCGAGTGTGTTTGGTTCCAGCCGGGCGCTCACGGAGCATTTAGCCGTCGCCGGCGGGCCGAGGGCCGTGCGGGGGCGGACGAGTACGGAGGTAGGGAAGGCCTGTGGCCCTGCAGGTGACCGCGTATGGAGCGGACTCCGGAGGCTGCCGGCCAAGTGGGCGTCGGAATGCCGCCCTGAAGGAGTTTACGGGGAGGGCATTAAAGCTGCCGCGTCAGTGAGGGGAGGCTGGGGCGGTGAGCGGCGCCGGGGGTTCCCGGATACTAGGCGCTCCGGTGCCCAGCAAGAGCGGCCGCCACCTCGTGCAGGAGCTGAGTGAGTAAACGTGGGGGGTGGGGGAGCCTCCCCTCACTCACCATGGCCTCAGCGGTGTGGGGGCTCCCTGGTCCTCAGGAGCCCAGCAAATGACAAGAGCGCCCTGAGAGCGGTGTGTGTGTTGGAGTCTGGTTGTCGGCCGTGGAAGTCGTCTCTTGAGTTGACCACCCCCGCAGTCATCCAGAACCGGGGCTGCACCCAGACCCTCGGACGGGAGGAGCTAGACCTGGGGTGCGCCCGGGGTGCTGTCTGCCCTCTCCGCACAGCCTGCGTTCAGGCACATGGGCCCAGGGGACGGTGACGCCACCTCGGGCCCCGGGGTTTGCCTGCTCTGGGAAGTGGCTGGACAGGTAGTTGCGTGTTGGGGTGCAGCTGTGGAATGCCTGCCCTTTGGGCAGAAGAGAGCTCAAGGCGAGGGATTCTGTGGGGAGACCAGTACCTCCCGACTCGGAGCTCTCAGCACGAGGCCCCGTGGGCTGCGGTCTTCTCCCAGGAACACTCCGCTCCTGCTCTGTCCGTCCTCAGAAGCTTTCCTGTAGACCAGTAAAGCCAGGAGACGGAGCAGGACAGCAGCCGTCTCTCTGGGCCCGTCCAGAAACCAGCCTCAGCAGAGTGAGCCGCGGCATTGGAAACTGGAGCCGAGTGCGTGGAGCGAGAGGGCACATAGCGCCCCTGAACAGAGACCCCAGTATCGTCCTGCCCGTAGTAACGCGCACGTTAATGCGACCCACGTAGAGGCCACGTGGGTTTTTTCACAAGAGAGTGATTGTAAATGTATAAATGTGTTGTAAGTGTGCAAAAAAAGTAGGAGATACTAAGCCAGCTAGATAACACACTGCAAACTGTAGCACATGAAAGCATACTTTTAGACTCAAAACAACAACAACAACAAAACGTATAGGTCAGTGAAACAAAGTCCAGAAACATTTGTTCATTTAGTAAGGATTTTTTTTTTTAGTAAGGATTTTTTAAGGGCCTGTGTCCCAGACTCCACTCCATGCCCTGAATGCAAAGTGGGGGCCAGGGCTCTGGGGCTGGGCTGCAGAGAACATGGTCTGCACCCTTCGTTGGAGCAAAAGGGTCTTATCACCAGTTTACTGGCCTCAGGATTGCCAGCGAGGCCTGGCCCTGGCTCACTCTGGGCGGGCCACTCCCAGTTCCTCGGACACAACGTCAGACGTGCTCCCTGGCAAGTACCCCCTCATGGGAGTTCCTTTGACTCACACCTTCCCCTGAGGAGGTTCTAGAAGGACCTCTGTCCGTCTGACTCACCACTCCATGCCCAGCACATCCCAGCAGAGGAAGCTCAGTAGGATGTGCTGTGTGGATGTTGTGGGGCTGAACCCCGGGGCGGCCCGAGGAGGGACCACCAAGGCCGCTGTGGTCTTGTCCTGGTAAAGGAGAGCTGGAAGCCTGCACCACAGTGGACATGTGGCTGATGTCGGACCTCTTCGTCCTGCGGTAGACTTGAGTAGGTCAGCAAAGCCCCGGTAAGCCTGAGCTACTATCTGGCCCTTTGCAAGTAAGATGTGGCAACCCCTGGTCTAACTGAAAAAGAACCAGCTTTGGACTTACGTCCGTCCTCTCTTTGTTCCATTCCTGAATTTCAGCTTTCTTGTTAAGCGGCCCCTTACCGCCTGCCTTATTTTCTTTGTTGTAATTCCGGAGAGACGGGCACTTGATTCCCATATCCTCGTCCTCTTAGTTAGGAAGGCACCAGGGATGCCATCCTGTAGCTCTCTCGTTCCCCATGTGTCTGCTGAGAGACCCTTCTCTCGTGACTTTCTGGACCTTTATAACTTGGTTTTTATTTTCGTTTTTGATCCAAGGGTTATAGAGAAGCATTTTTCTTAATGCCCAAGTGGCCAAGAATGCTTTTTACCTCTTTTTTTATTTCTGTTTTTATTAGGTTCTGATCAGGAACTAAGGCCTGGAAATTCTTTGCTTTTAAAAATGTATGGCTGGGGCACCAGGGTGGCTGTCATTGGGCATCTGCCTTCAGCCCACGTTGTGTTCCCAGGGTCCTGGCCCGCTCAGTGGAGTGCCTGCTTCTCCCTCTCTTGCTGTCTTTCTGTCAAATAAATAAATAAGATCTTTCTAAAAAAAAAAACTATGGCCAAATGTGTATCCGGTTTGGCGGGTGTTCTAAGGACGTCCCCCAACCCCCAATCTCTGAGGGATTTAAGTTCCATATACTTTTTTTCTCTTTTTACGATTTTACTTCTTTGAGAGAGAGCGCGCGCCCCCTCCCCAGCCCCACCGTCAACTCTGTCCCCGGGTCTGACCACCGCGGTGCCTCCTAGAAGTGAGGCCAGGACTTGTCCTTCTGTGTCTGGCTGGTTTCACTCAGCACCGTGTCCTCGGGGGTCCCCCAGGTCCTGGCAGGTGTCCGCTGCTCCTTCCTTTTCAAGGCCGAGGACTATTCCACGACGCCCACGGGCCGCATTTTGTCTGTCCCTTCCTCTGGCAGGGGACGTTTCGGCTGTCGTGAGTAACGCTGCTCTGAGTACCGGTGGACAGTGTCTCTCTGAAGCCGGCTCTCGCTTCCTTTGGGTGTATCCCTGAAGTGGAATTGCTGGTCAGAACGAATTTGGGGGATTAAGGTTTTGAGGAACCTCCACACTGGTTTCAACGGTGGTTGTACAACTTACGTTCCCATCCGCCATGTCCAGGGGCTCCGGTTCCTCCACATCCCCCCCAACACCTGTTTCATTATTTCTGTAGTAGCCGTGTGTGTGTGAGGTGGGATCTTGGACTTTTGGTCTGTGTCTCCCCAATTAGTGATGCTGAACACCTCCATGTTCTTGTTGGTTTGCTGCCTGTCCTCTTTGCTGGTGGCCTGAGCGGACCCAATCCTAGTTGTGGGGGGGGGTGGGACTCTGGGTACATGGTCACCTGGCTGGTCCGTGGCAGGGCTGTGCTTGGCCCCTGCTGAGCTGACCACAGCTGGCCAGCTGCCTCTGCAGGCCACACAGTCTGCTCTGAACCCTGCCCCCCTCGGCCCCCGGTCCCCTTTCCCTGTCCTAGCATGCTCTCCTGCATGTGGCTGTGTCGGCACATGCCTCGCTGACCGCCCACTCCTGTTGCAGAAAATGACACACCGCCCCCAAGCAGCCCTTCTCTGGGCTCCTTTTGGGGCCGTGGTGCGTCTCTCCACTGCTGCCACTGGGACGGTGGGGTGGTCTCGGTCTCGATCATGCCGTACTCCCAACGCCAGCCTCGCTCCCTCCTGGCTCAGAGCCCCCTTCGCAAGCATGTGTTGAGGACATGAGGTGTCCTGATGCTTGTCCCCTTTCCTTGTCCTCTGATTACCTCAGGGCAGCGAAGCTCGCGAAGGGAGGAGCCCGTCCTGGTTCAATGCTGCCGAGGCGGTCCAGGTCCTGCGCTACTGCTGCCTGCTGGCCAGGAGCCTCTCCAGCCAGGTGTCCGCCAGTGACATTGGTGTGATCACGCCCTACCGGAAGCAGGTGTGGACCTGCCCACCGCTCCTTTGAGCGTCCTTGGTCCCGGAGTCAGGAAGGAGGGTGGAGACAAGCTCCTCTACCTGGCACCGAGTCCTTCCACAGCCACTGCACCTGCGTCCGCGCCCAGCAGGGGGCTCTCGCTGGCCGGCCCTGCACCCCACCGCCAGAGTCCTGGTGCTCAGACCCTGGCGGGGTGGGGTTCCGGATGCTGGCGGGCGAGGGGCCACCTGCCAAGCCCCCCAGGGAACAGAAGCTTCCGTTATGCCGAGCTTTCTCCTGTACTGTATGCTTTCCTCCAGGGTTTCAAATTGGCTTTTCTTTTGCCAAGACCCACTGGAGAGCCTTGTCTCTAGACACACAGTGCAGGGTCCTGTTTCCATGCCACGCTAGTCCCCTGCTCCAGGAGCTCGTGCCTCCCAGAGACACGGCCCCTGCCTTCCTGCGGTGGCTGTACAAAGACTGTTTCCAGGTCTCTGTCCAGCTACTCGGCTCTGCCGGGCCGAAGGTCCCTCTGCTGTCCCCATGGAGATGACCCCGTCCGCAGAGCAGCTGGCCCGTGCGCCTCCGCTCTCCTTACTGCGCACCACGGGGAGACAGAAGCTGCGCTCCAGAAACACGCCGTCCCCTTTCCCCTAGTGCACTGGGTCTGAAATCAGAATCCGTGCTCCCGTCAACCCAGATGAAATAGGGTTTGGAATTGAAAAGCAGTATTGCATGTTGGTTAATATTGGGCTTATGCTTAAATGTATAAAGAAATGGTCAGATTTGTAAAGTTTTATTTTATCTGCTTCAAAGGTGGAAAAAATCAAAATTCTTCTGCGCAATGTCGATCTCACAGACATAAAGGTTGGATCGGTGGAGGAGTTTCAAGGGCAGGAGTATCTGGCCGTCATCATCTCCACCGTAGGTGCTCCTGCTCTTAGTGGGGGTGGCGGTGTGTCCGAGGCCGCCCAACGTCTGTCGGGTTCTTGGTACCTCCCCGTAGAACGGGCCGGAGGCCCTTTCCTAGCGCGGGGAAGCCTCTCCAGGGTGGGGTGCTCCGGCAGGTGTGGGAGCGCCTTAGAAACTCAGCCACCCACACACGATGGAAGCAGAGGGAGATGCGCTGGCGGAGGCGGCCCAGGGCGCTGAAAGAGAAGGGGACGGGGACCGAGGGGCCGAGCGGGAGACGGCCGCCGCCCACGAAGGCCCCAGCGGCTCGGCCACTGCCCGGGGAGCACCAGCCCGAATCCTCACGACTCTGTTTCCCTGTCAGACTCTCTTGACTGAGATAAGGCAGGGCGTGCGGGTGGGTTAGAGGGACCTGCACCCAGAGACCGGGAGACGGTCTCGTGAGGCTCTCCCCGCGGTGCTGGTTGTCTCCTTTTTTAACCAAAAATGGAGTTACACCAATGTCTAATATTTTTAAATGCTTTAAAATACCGTATTTCTTTCCATGCCAAACTTAGGATACCATTATTATTTGTCTTTGTGTCTTTTTTAGGTACGGTCAAATGAAGATAGGTTTGAAGATGATAGATACTTTTTGGGATTCTTGTCCAACTCAAAAAGATTCAATGTTGCAATCACCAGACCCAAAGCCTTGCTGATCGTGCTGGGAAACCCTCACGTTCTGGTCAGAGTGAGTCACCTGAGGAGGCCAGGGCATGGGGACAGGGTGCCCCTCGGACAGCTTGGGCTTCGAGGCCTGGCGCTCTGCTGTTTCGGCAGGATCCCTGTTTCGGTGCTTTACTGGAATACAGCATCACCAACGGCGTCTACACCGGCTGCAATCTCCCTCCGGAACTGCAGTCCCTGCCAAAGTGAGCTCCGCTCCTCTTCCTGCCCTGCAGCCCACCGCCCTCTCCTCCTCCTCGTGCAGTCCCGGGGTGACGCTTGGGGCCACGGAAAGAGGCCTCAGCCCCAAGCCCTACTTTGGTGGCCCCCAGGACCCAACCCTGAGCTGCTGCGGGGAACCCAGCTCACTGGCTCCCTCCCCTTCCCCTACCTGTACCTGTGATGAGACCCGGGACCTGTCCTTCCCGCACCCCACAGAGCCGGGACCAGAGGGCCCCCCAGGACCAGGTCCCCAGCCCCAACGGGGGAGGCGTCCCAGACATCTGCTGTCCTCCCTTCTGGGCTGGGAACCTGCCACGTGCCTTGTGTCCCAGCCTCAGCCAGGAGCGTGGGACCCGTGGGGTCAGACAGAGCCTGCTGACTGTTCTCCGCACCAGCCCTTTCCTGCCGCCGGGCGGGTACCTGAACCCGTCACCCAAATAAATGCTCACATGGGACACCCAGCGTGGCTTTCCACCTCCAGGCACACTGGACGCTGGGAGGCCAGTATGCTTTCACGTGGCCTCTGACCCCCGCGGGCTGCCATGAGTTCTCCAGCCCCTTGGGCCAGCATCAGCCGCGTAAAGCCCGGGGCCTCTGCGGGGGCTCCACGTGGGGATGGGCGGCCACACAGAAGTGGGGTCAGCATCCTGCTCCCCTGGAGCCGTGGAGCAGCTGGGGGGCCGTCTCTGCACATCCTCAGGGACCGGTTTCCAGGGAGGGCTGGCTGGGGACTGTTCTCTGTGAACAGCACCAGGCGTGGGGGGCGGGAATACCCAGGCGCCCAGTAAAGGGGCCTTGTCTCCGGCTGTGCCCGCGGTGGGGCGGGAAGAAGCTGCAGCAGCCTGCGTGGGGGCCAGTCAAGCCCTGGACGGGGAGACGCCCAGGCACAGCTTCACCAACCACGAGAAGCAGACCCTGGGGCATGGAGGCTCTTGATTCCACGGGAAGACAGGCCGCTGCCCAGACACACGACCCTGTGTGGCTACAGTGCTCCTCACTGAGGCTCTGGGTCCCCACATGTGTTTGGAACCCATGACTGCTTCCTCCAGGAAGGCAGCCAGGGTGGCGGGCTGCATGCGGAGTGTGGAGGCCCAGGCAGAGCCCTCCCCGCCCCTCAGGACTTGAGGCCGGCGGCTCTGAGGATGAAGCATGTAGCACCAGACATGACAAGGGAGCCACGGGGTGGTGTGGACCCCACTCAGCCACCCTGCCCAGGCCAGCAAGTCCCTGAGTCTTTGCCACCAGAGGCCAGCAGCGCGGGCTCCGGGCTAGGCCTTTTGGGGTGCTCACCTCCACTCTGGTGGGCCCCATTTCACAGCTCGGGAGACTGCCTCGTGGCATCGGCCCTTTCTGGGCAGGTGGGGACCTCCTCTGTCTGCTGGTCTGGGCTCCAGGCAGGTCCCCCAACGTGTGCAGACACAGAGTTCTGCGGGCGCGGTTCACGTGCCTGCGGGGCCCAGAAGACCCCGTTCACACCCAGGGTCTGGACATGTCGAGCACTCAGCAGGGCTCTGCGTGTCTTTCCCCAGCTTTGGCCCAGGCCTTGGGGAAGGCACCATGGGAGCTGCTCAGTGGTGGTGGTTCTGGAGCCCTCCATGCTCCTGAGTGCACCAAGAGCAAATGTGGCTTAGGGCTGGGGGTCGCGTGACCAGAAGCCGCCCGGCACACTCGCTTCTTCACAGCCGTGGGAGAGCTGGGAGGGGTGTCGCGCGCTTGGAAGGCAGCTGGTGTGAGTCATGGACCGCTAGCTCTGTGCCCCCAGGGCCATCTCCACAGGGAGGGAGCAGAAGCAGGGCCTCGGGGGCACCGGTGACTTGTCCCGGAATTGACCTGGGGCATTTCCGGGCCCACGGTGCTGCCCAGGGCGGTCACAGAAAGGGGCTGTGGGTGCACAGGCTCCTGACCCATGCTGCTTGTGCTGCCGAGTGGCTAAAGGGGACGTGGCGGGCACGTGGGGCCCAGTCCCCTTCTCTGGGCCTTGGACAACCGCCCCGCAGAAGCAGCCAGGGCCTGACAGAGCGAAGGGCTGGGAACCCCAGGTGGGTCCCGGGAATTCTGTGCTCGCTGGCCTCGTGGGGCGGCAGACCTCAGGTACAAACGGTCACCAGGCGTGAAGTCACCAAGAACTTCAGGTGACAGTGGCAGCAGGAGAGCTGTGGCCTCTGGGCTCCGCGGGGCACAGGGCTCCCTGTCTGCGCAGGCCGTCCTTGGCCGCGGGGCCTGTGCAAGGACCGGTGCCCTCCCCACTGTCCCCACCAGCCAGTGTGGTGGGCGAGGCGGGGGAGGGGCAGGAAGGAAAGCGAGTGCAAGCAGCTCCTGACACAAACCTAACGGCCTGGCCAGAGCCGCCGCCCGGTGCTGTCCTAGAGGACTTCCTGTGGGTCCTGCAGAGGACAGGGGCATGGTGGGGAGGGACAAGGCAGAGAGGGCCCCCACCCCAGGACCCTAGTGCGCCCCGTGACACTGACCCCACCCCCGCTCCCCAGGGTACTAACGAGCGCTTTGTCACCGCTGCCAACACAAGAGGCCTTCCTGGGTTCAGATGGGGACACTGAGGCTCCGTTGGCCCAGCCCAGAACCCATACTGACCCCCATGCTTGAGGACAGGACTCCACTGACTGCAGACGCCTCACGCGGCATGGTGGGTCAGCCGGGTGATGAAGTCGCTGTCGAGATGTGGAAAATCCTGTCCTTGCTGCTTCGAGGAACGTCTGCTCTTGGCCTCGTGCACAGTGGCCTCGGGGCAGGCACCCTCAGCAGCTTCATGCGGCAGCGGCTAGGGTCTCAGTGGGCCAGGTCACCTGCCCCTCTCTTGGCTGAAACCCCACTGTGCTCTCTTCACATGACCTTTGTCCTCCCGTCTGTCCCCCACCCCACCCCCATGCTCTGTGTCCTCTCCAGAGCGAGTGTTGGAGGGCAAGCCTTCTCGGACAGCAAGCAGGGACCAGGAGGGCCCCCAGAAAGGCCTGGCGGGGGAGCCACTGGTGGCCGAGCTCGCACGATGTGTTCCACCTTTGCTCTCCCACCCGCTGAATGGCCACGCTTGCCTACCTGTCCTCGTCGTCCCAGCACTGTCCCCTTGTTCCTGCCCACACTATGTCACGGGGACCTGTCGCCACCCTAGAGTGGTCAGTACACCTGCAGCCAAACCTGCTCAATCCTGCGAGCAGCCCAGCCGGTCCAGCTCAGAGAGACTGGACGCCGCCCCGGCTCGCGGGCCCGGGCCGAAGCAGGTGCGGGTCACGTTGTGGAGAGAGAGTCCCCACCAAACGCCAGAAGGACAGCAGTCAGGGTCCTACAGTCACTGAAGACCTGGGCTGGGTGTCCGGGGCAAGGTACTCCTCGCCAGGGGGCCAGAGTTGTGTCAGGTGACGGGAGACCATGTGGGGTCATTCTGGAGGGGACGCAGGCCCCGGGACACCAAGGGCAAGGGGCATCCCATGCAGCCTGGCGGGGCCCAGAGCAGGCAGGAGAGTGCGTGGGGGGCCTCCCCGGGGACCAGGAGGCTCTGCTAAGCCCTGGATGAAAGTGCATGGGGGTCTGCCCTCAAAAGGAGGTCGAGCTGCCCAGACCAATGTGGACCCCTGGGGAAGCAAGCTAAGTGGTTCCTGCAGGCAGATGTGGCCTGCACCGGGTTTGACTTCTGTGCTTGTAGAGCCCTGAAGGAGACGTGGAGGTTGTGTCTACTTGTTCTCGCTTACCTGCCGTTTTTCTGCTCACCGTTTCAAACTGTTCCTTCCCAGCACGTCGTAAGTGTCCCCATCTGGAAGCACAACCCAGCAGCCTTTTCAGGGTGTCCGTTGGGATCAGAATGCACTCGCATGGCCAGGCTGGACAGGAGGAACCCTGACCACAGCTCCGTAAAGCGCGCGGAGAGTAAAGGTCAGGAGCGCCGGGATGACCGCCGCACGCCACCGGAGGGCCGCCCGCCCGCGCGCGCACTGTGAAGCCGCGGCGAGGGCCAGCCCCTGCAGACGCGCCGGCGGTACCTGGGGGTCTAAGAGGGCGCGCTGCTTGGTCAGCAGTGGTGGGAAAAGACCCCTTGCTCTACGGAGAAAAACCAAGCTGCCTTTCTACCTCCACGCGTGGTCTCGCAGCTCCAGGTGTGGCCGCTGGATGAGTAAGGCCACCTGTGGGGCCACCTGTGGGGGTGGCAGGGCTTGCAATCTTCTGGCCCCATCGTCTCCTGAAATCCCCGCGTCGCGGGTCACCAACCAATCCACCGCAACGCAGAAACGAAGCTCATTTCAACATGTCTGCTTGAGTCCGCAGAAGAACGAGTGGGGGCGACAGGGCCTCCTGCTCCTAGAGGGGCACCGGGCTGCCTTCGTGATGTGGCAAAGAAAACCACAAACCACTGGGGTTAAAAACACAACTACATCATCTGACTACATCAAAATTAAGGATTTCTATCCAGACTCCATGGACAAACCCAACAGACAGGAGGACTTGAAGAAGCCTGCGAGCAGATTAACAGAGCGGCTGCTGTAAGTCCAGGAGCTGCACGTGAACCAGCAACAGGACCTCTCGGTCTGCAGGGGCTTGAAGAGGCAGTAAACCCACAGGGAACCAGAAATGGCCGACTGAGAACACTAAAGCGACATTGCCCCTAGGGTGGCAGTTACCAGAAAGCAGATGGTGCCAAGACCTGGGAACCTTATGGGGACAGAACCTCGTTTTCATGGTAGGACTGTGGTCCAGCCTTTCTGGAAAGCAACACAGAAGGTCCCCCCAGTGGCACCACTCTGGGGGGGGTCCCAAAGGGCCTTAGGGACATCCGTGCCATTATCTGGGTGGGGCATCTGGGACCGCTGGGAAGTGCCTGGATTATCTGAGGGCTGCTGGGTTTGGAGGGAGCTGGGCTGTCGGGGAGTGTCTGGATTAGGTGGGGTCTACGTCTTCTGGGGGCAGGGACTCTGGGTCATCTGGGGAGCCACTGGGAAACTGTAGGCAGCCCAGCTGTGTCAGTAAGTAGTAGACAAGTAAAACGTGCTGGAAGCCAGGGCTGGGCGTCGTTCAGAAGCACCTGCGAATCTCTGAAAGCATAGAGACCCTTGAGAAAGGTGGAGGCTCACCCCAGGGGCTCAGAACCCGTAAATACCGGCGCCCCAGACACGGAGCTCCTGCGTGACGTTAACCCTGCAGCCACACCAAACACTTCCCGAAGACGGCACGTGTATGTCCCATGATAGTGGCAAGGGGACAAGCCGCGAAGAAAAGGAAAACAGGATGAGCCACAGAGGGTCCGGGGGCAGCGGGGTTGACGGTGGCGCCTGCGCTCGGCGCTGCGGACCAAACCCAGCACAAGTGCGAGCGGTTGTCCCGAGGGCGCCGGCGGGCACGGCCGGGCGTGGGGATGGAGGGGCTGGAGGTCGGGAAGGTGGCGGGAAGGCCGGGCCGGGCGCACCAGCACCCCAGAGCCTACCCCGGGGGCTGGCACAGGCCGGCCCCCAGCGCGTCGGTCAAACGAGGCAGAGGGAGGAGTGACTGAGCCGAGCGGCGGGAGGCGGTGCAGGGCAGAGGAGGAAGCGGGGCGCGGGAAGTGATGTGCGGGGGCTCCGGCGCTGGGGGATGGGAAAGTCGCCCCGCAGTGTCCGCGGGCCGCTGCCCCAAGCCGGGGGGGGGGGGGGGGGG
>NC_081562.1:488110-531255 GCF_022355385.1 Mustela nigripes | reverse complement strand
CCCGCGGCCCCGCCCGCGCCCGCGCCCGCGCCCCCGGGCCGCGCCCCCGCCCCCCATGCACCACCTCCTGGAGCAGTCCGCGGACATGGCGACGGCGCTGCTGGCCGGGGAGAAGCTGCGCGAGCTGATCCTGCCCGGCGCGCAGGACGACAAGGCGGGCGCGTTGGCCGCGCTGCTGCTGCAGCTCAAGCTCGAGCTGCCCTTCGACCGCGTGGTCACCATCGGCACCGTGCTCGTCCCCATCCTGCTGGTCACCCTGGTATTCACCAAGAACTTCGCAGGTGAGGCTGGGGGCGCGTCCGCAGGTGTCGGGCGCCGGGCGCTCCCCGAGTCCCCGCGCCGGCATCCCGCCGGGGCCTGGCGGCGTTGGCGGCGCCCCGGGGGTCTCCCCGCAGATCCGCAGCCACCACCGCCCTCCCCGCACCGCTGCATGTGCCGCTGGTCGCCCGGGGCTGCCTCCGAACCCCTCTCCCCCCTTGGATTGTTTTTACTTTCCCTGCGCTCCCCGTGAGCCGGGGCGGACCCAGCCCAGCCCTGGTGGTCTCAGGCGCAAATGAGACTTGGGGTCTGGCAGGAGAGACCAGGAGGGGGAGTGGGCCGGCTCTGAGGGCAGGAGGAGTGGCCAGGTGGGGACCAGAAGAGGCTGTTCCAGCTGAAGCCAAAGGCTGTCAGAGCACGGGCTGCGGGCAGAGCCAGAGCGGCAGGACCGGCAGTGGTGGGCCCTGGGACCCGGCTGGGGTCTGGTTAGCTGCAGGGGGCGGCCTTGCTCCGGGCACTGGGAGCCCAGAAGGTTTGCGGGCAGGACCCTGAGGCCAGGCCGAGCCTCCCCCCGGGGCTGGGCAGTGACCCCACCTGGCCAACCAGAAGGCCCACGCAGGCGGGATAGGGCCCTGACAGGAACCAGTACGCTGTGAGAGGCTGAGGCCTTAAGCTGACAGACGTGGGGGCGCCAGGAGGACCTCCCCACAGGTGACCTGGGGTGAGGCAGCCTGGGAGGCAAGAAGAGTGGCCTCCCTAAGGAGCAGAGCTGCGCAGGGAGAGGTGGGCGGTGGTCCACCCAGATCTGGCGGGTCCGGGGAGGCCCCCCGCGGGCCTTCGGGCCAAGCTTGAGGGCCAGAGGTGCCCGTCCATGGCAGAGGGGGCGGGGGTCCCTGTGCAGCCCTCGAGGAGGGCTATCCTCTGAGGGACACCGGCAGACATTCTCGAACTCTGCATTGGCTCTTATACAAAGGGCTCGATTTTTAGGGCTCCCTGTGACCTGGGAACCCGCCAGACCTGCGGCGGCCATGTGCAGGCCACCTGATAAGACACTGGGGGCCTCTGCAGTTTCTGTCTTCGGACACGAGTGCGCGGACACTCAGACACTCCTGGGACAGGACGCGCTCTCAGGGCCGGGGGTAGCACGGTGCAGAGGCAGGTGTGACCCACAGTGTCTCTCAGGGCACATAGGGGTGTCGGGTTACTGAGATGCCTGGAACTAAGTCACTCAACTGTCAGAGTCTGGAGGTTGACCGTCCAAAACCACGGGGTGGGCGGGGCCTCTCTCCCAGAGCTGGGGTAGGGTCCCTCTGGCTGCTGCAGCTTCTGGGGCCGCCTCACTCCGGCTCTGCTTGCCCGTCCACATGGGCACCCTCTTCCTGGGCACGTGCTCCAAATTCCCTCTTCTTACTAGGCCACCAGTCATTGGCTTGGGGCTCCTACTCCCGTGGGACCTTCTCTCTCTCTCTTTTTTTTTAAGATGTATTTAATTGAGAGAGGGTGAGCGCGCGCCCAGAGGGAAGGCCGAGGGAGAGAGCGCGTCCCCAGCAGCCTCCCTGCGGAGTGCAGTCAGGACACCTCACGGCCACCACCCCCCCCCCCAGGGTGCGCCCAGTGTGCCCTTCGCAGGATCACATTTCCCAACAAGGTCATAGTTACAGGTACCAGGGGTCGGGACTTCAACGTCCTTTGCGGAGAACACAATTCTGCCCTCTACGGATGGGCACGGCGAGGCAGGCTCAGGACTGTCATCCTCAGGCCCCCGGGCACAGGCCTCCGTTCCTGTGCTGTCCTCAGTCCGGCTAACCCCACATGGACCCTCAGCACCTCTCCATGCCCGGTCAGGCCTGGGCCACCAGGGTCTCCCGAGCTCACCCTTTCATCCCCGGTCCTGGTAGCTCCCTGGGCCTTCTTGTGCAGGCCTGCCCCCTACGGCGCCCCCGTACTGACCTGTGCTTGCACGTGGACATGTCTGTGCCCGCTGGGCCCCCTGAGCATGGACAAGGCAGGCTTTCTGAGCAGTGGCGGGCAGGCCGGCCGCTGCTGCCTGGCATCCTGGGCCGTGCTGCGTGTCCGTCGAACACACCTGCCTCGGCACCCTTGTCCTCGGTCATAGAACACAGGAGGGCTGCCCCACTCCCCTCAGGGTTTGGGGGGGCTATGGCTGCTGCCCTTATGTACCTAGATTAGGGTTCAAGGCAGGACAGGACGCTGAGTGGGCGTATGCAGCAAGCTATCTCTTGGTGCTTCAGACAGAACGCATCCCCGGTCCCTTCCCCGGACCCGAGGACAGGAGGGGTACAGGGGAGCCATGCGTCCCCAGGCTGAACTGGGGAGGGCCTCCCGACATGCTGACGCAAGGGGACAGCTCCGGTGAGGGTGCGAGAAGGAAGCGAGTCAGAAGTGCTGACCCTCAGAGGGCACCGGAGACCTCTCCATCCAACACCTCCGGCCCCCGCAGTGCTGCGTCCGCCTCCATCGCTGACGCCCCAGCCCCGAGGCACAGGCCAGCGTGCCCTGCCACTGCCGGAAGGATCCACACCCCAGCGGCTAGGAGCTGGCTTGGCGCAAGGGGCTGTGACTCACCCCACCCCCACCCTTACTCCGGTCCTCGCTGCAAGGGGACCCCTGCAGCAGGACGACACCCACTCTCTGCACCCTGATTTGCTCATCAGGGTCGTGTGGTAAACGCGTACTGGCTACAGAGTTGGGGTGAGCTGCTGACAAGGCAGCACTGGGCCCCTAGCCTAAACCTCCCCCATCCGGAGGGCAGAGGAGGCAGGAAGACTCCTGTGTTTCCTGGCCAGGGTTGCCACGAGCAGGCCCCTCAGCAGTGGACCGAGAGGCCGCCCCGACGAGTCGTCGGGTTCCGCAGATGTCCTCCGGCCCCGCACAGGGAACGGCCAGCTGCTTTTTCTTAAAGGAGCCAGATAGCTGGGCCCCACGTGTCCTGGGTGCCTGTCTAGCCTGGGGGCATGTAGGTGTCCCCAGAGTGCGCACCCTGTCCGCAGAGGGGAGAGGGTAGGTGCTCCGCCCATGGGGCCTGGCGCACGTGGGCTTCAGGGCCTGTGCCGAGTTCTCGGAGGGCCCGGGGAGCCAGAGAGGCCGCCTGCTCTCTGGGGAGGGGTTGCTGCACATCTCGGGGGCCAAGTCCCCCGACCCTCACCTGCAGGCTCTGAGGGTCTCACCCTCCCTCCTGCGTGGGGGTCCCACCCCCGCAGGGCCCCCAGCACCGCGGGAAAACGTCTGTTCAGGGGACAGGACAGGGTCTCGGCAGAGGAGGCCGCTGGCCCCAGGTCCGGCCACCCCAGGTTAGCTCCCGCCTGGTGCGCTGAGTGACCACAAACTCAGGGGCTCAAAATAACACATGACCCTAGGGTTCTGCGGCTCAGAAGCCTGGTGGGCATTACAGGCGAGCGCGTGGGGCTCGGTAGGGCCCAGCTGCTTCTGGAGGCGCCCGGAGGCCCTGTTGTTCGCCTTTTCCGGTTTCTAAAGACCCTGCGCTCCCGGGCTTGTGGGCTGACCGCCTCCTTCCAGCCCAGCCCAGTGGCCTCTACTTCCTCCCCCACATCCTTGACTCCAGCCCTCTCGCCCCCCACCCTCTAAGGACCCCCGAGATCACACTGGGGCCACCCAGTAACCCAGGACCATCCCCCTCCCCAGCCTCGCCTAATCCCCCTTGCGGGGTCTGCGTAAGGTTCTGTGTATTAGCACGTGGCCGCTTGGATAGCCCTGTGTGGACGTCTGTTAGGCCCCCGGGGTTTGAAAAGGGTCTGCACCTCCCCAGGAGGCCAGGGGGCGGGCATGAGCCCAGTCTGGGGCTAGGATCCCACCGGCCCAAGCCTGTAGGAGGGCCGCCGACCCCTGGCCTCTGCGGTGAGAGGGGCTCCAGCTGGCCTGGCAGCAGCGTGGCCAGGCCTTTGGGGCCGTGAACATGGAGGCTGGTGCTGCAGAGGGACAGCTCCAAGCCTGCCAAGTGTTACCCTTTGGAGAAGTGTCCAAAGCCCCGCACAGCCCTGACACATTCTCTGGCTCTTGCTTTGTGCCATCACCATCTGGAAAGGAAAGGAAGTTCAGTGACGGGCTTTTCTCCTGCGACTTGGAAGGTTTCCACTGGTGACCCTGGTGGTGACCCTGCCGTCCTGGTGAGGGCTTCCTGTTCGAGTCCAGGTCACCACCTGGGCCCACCCAGCGCCCAGGACGCCTGGGTCTGCCCTTCTCCAGGACAGTGGGTCTGGGAGAGATACCCCATGCAGGCGGGACCCACTTTTGCACCACCGTAACTGCCTCTGGCCAGGTCGGCCCTGACCAGGCCTTCCAACCTCCTGAAGACGGAGCCCTCTGGCAGAGCAGCCCCAGGGCGGGTAGGTGTGTGGAGTGGCCGGGCCCGGCCGCCTCCCCTGTGGGACTGGGTGTCCCCCCACATGAATGCAGACTGTACACATAGAGAGAGGGACTCCAGGCTTGCAGCGCAGGTCAGTCCCTGGGGGGCTGTACCCCCACCCTGTGCCCCGGCCAGCCGCTGTATGTGTGGGGGTCTCCAGGGTGAGACCCCACACCCAGCCACCAGTCGGTCATACAGGGGACCGTGCATCTCCTGGGACCGGGGCATTTCTACTGGGGGAACAGCCGTCCCTGGTGTGTCTGGCGCGTTCCCCCGCCCCCTCCCCAGCGCCCCAGCCCGAGTGTCCTCTCTGCCCTCAGAGGAGCCCATTTACTGCTACACGCCGCACAACTTCACTCGCGACCAGGCGCTGTATGCTCGTGGCTACTGCTGGACGGAGCTGCGGGACGCACTGCCCGGCGTGGACGCCAGCCTGTGGCCGTCGCTGTTTGAGCACAAGCTGCTGCCCTACTCGCTGCTGGCCTTCGCGGCCATCATGTATGTGCCGGCGCTGGGCTGGGAGTTCCTGGCCTCCACCCGCCTCACCTCCGAGCTCAACTTCCTGCTGCAGGAGATCGACAACTGCTACCACCGCGCAGCCGAGGGCCGCGCCCCCAAGATCGAAAAGCAGATCCAGTCCAAGGGGCCCGGCATCACGGAGCGCGAGCGGCGCGAGATCATCGAGAACGCGGAGAAGGAGAAGAGCCCCGAGCAGAACCTGTTCGAGAAGTACCTGGAGCGCCGTGGCCGCAGCAACTTCCTGGCCAAGCTGTACCTGGCGCGGCACCTGCTCATCCTGCTGCTCAGCGTGGCGCCCATCTCCTACCTGTGCACCTACTACGCCACCCAGAAGCAGAACGAGTTCACGTGCGCCCTGGGCGCGGCCCCCGACGGGCCGGCTGGTGCGGGCCCCGCGGTGCGCGTCAGCTGCAAGCTGCCGTCGGTGCAGCTGCAGCGCATCGTGGCCGGCGTGGACATCGTGCTGCTGTGCGCCATGAACCTCATCATCCTCGTCAACCTCATCCACCTGTTCATCTTCCGCAAGAGCAACTTCATCTTCGACAAGCTGCACAAGGTGGGCATCAAGACGCGCCGGCAGTGGCGCCGCTCCCAGTTCTGCGACATCAACATCCTGGCCATGTTCTGCAACGAGAACCGCGACCACATCAAGTCGCTCAACCGGCTGGACTTCATCACCAACGAGAGCGACCTCATGTACGACAACGTGGTGCGGCAGCTGCTGGCCGCGCTGGCCCAGTCCAACCACGACGCCACGCCCACCGTGCGCGACGCGGGGGTGCAGACGGCCGACCCCAGCACCAACCCCGCCGAGCCCGACGGCGCCGCCGAGCCGCCCGTCGTCAAGCGGCCGCGCAGGAAGATGAAGTGGATCCCCACGGGCAACCCGCTGCCGCAGCCCTTCAAGGAGCCGCTGGCCATCATGCGCGTGGACAACAGCAAGGCCGACAAGCCCAAGCCCGTGCGCCGCAAGACGGCCACGGACACGCTGATCGCGCCGCTGCTGGACGCGGGCGCGCGCGCCGCGCACCACTACAAGGGCGGCGGGGCCGACGCGGGGCCGGCGCCCGACAAGAAGCACGCGCGCCACTTCTCCCTGGACGTGCACCCCTACATCCTGGGCACCAAGAAGGCCAAGCCCGAGGCCGTGCCCGCCGCCGCCCTGCCCGCCTCCCGGAGCCAGGAAGGGGGTTTCCTGTCCCAGGCGGAGGAGTGCGCGCTGGGCTTGGCCGCAGCACCCACCAAAGGTAGGCGGCGGGGGACCCCCGGCCCCGGGGGAGGCAGCCCCCCGCCCCCGCCTCCCCGCGCGGTTCTCCGCAGACCGGGCGTCTGGGAACCGTGTGCGCGGGCCGGGGGGGGGGGGGGGGGGGGGGGGGGGGGGGGGGGGGGGGGGGCGGGGGGGGGGGGGGGTGAGGGGGGGTGGGGGAGGCAGCCGGGTGGAAGAGGGGGCTGGGCGGCCAGGGGGCCGGCCTTGGGGCAGAAGGCAGGCGGGAGGGGCCCTGCCCAGCAGACGGGAGGAACGCTAGCAGGAGGGCCCGAGGGGACAAGACTGGAGGTTGTTCAGGCTCTACAGAAGGTTCTGGAAGTAGGCCCTGCTGCTCCTGAGGCAGTGGAAGGTTCGGCCCACGCGGGCTGGAGCCTGCAGAGAGGGTCTCGGCGCAGCCCCACGTGGCTGAGGAGGCAGAAGGAGGGAGAATCAAGCCCTCCCACGCCTGGGGGGCCTAAGGCCCAGCCGGGTCCTGGGTGACCAGCCTCTGCCAGGGGGGGTCCGAGAGAGGGGGCAGGCGCGGGGGGAGAGGTGCACAGCCTGCAGCGTGTGACCTGCCCCTGTCCTCGGCCTTTTGCAGACACTGCGCTCCCTGAGAAGGAGATCCTGTACCCAGCAGAGCCCGCCCGGGCGGCACTTCCTTCCGGGGGCCCATTTCACGTTTGCTCGCCCCCAGCAGCCCCCACCACGGCCCCTCTGTCGCCAGCCAGTCTGGGCAAAGCCGACCCCCTCGCCATCCTGAGCCGCAACGCCACGCACCCGCTGCTGCACATCGGCACGCTGTACGAAGCCCGGGAGGAGGAGGACGGGGGTCCCCGCGCGGCCCCGGACGTGGGCAGTCTCCTTGCCATCCCCCCCCCGCAGCAGATCCTCATCGCCACGTTCGACGAGCCGAGGACGGTAGTGAGTACCGTGGAGTTCTGAGCAACGGGGCTGCCCGGGCCACCGCCGTCCCCTCCGCGTGCCCAGGGAGCGCCGCTGACCCCAGCCCAACGTGGACGGGGCCTCTGCTTCGCCCAGCACCGCCCGCCCCTCCTGGCCTCCTGTCCGCATGCCACGGGGCCAACTCCTTGCCCACCCGGCCCCCAAGACAGCATCGCTGGCCTGCTGGCTGGGCCGGGGGCTGGCCTTGAGCCCGGCGGAGCACCCCCCCCCCCCCCAGCCAGAAAGGCCTGGAGCCGCCCCCCCACCCCCGATCAGGCACTTGGCTGCAAGGTGAAGAGTTTATTTTTTTAGTCAATTTTGTTCTGGGCCCAGGCGGAAGCAGGACAGCTCTGGGCCTGAGTCTGGAAGGAAGCTGGGGGTGATCCCACCTCCGGGCCTGGCTGTGCACAGGGCCGTGCTCAGGACCCGCTCCTGCACTGGGAGGTGCCGGGGCCCCCTCCGTCAGACCGACATGCACTTTCTCCCTGTCTCCCGACCTGCCTGTCCTCTGCTTTACTAGGACCACTGTAACTACCGAGGGGGGCGCTGCCGGGCACAGGGCGGTGTGTGCGTGCGCGCGTGACCACGAGGACGAGGACGCCAGTGTGCATGGATGTGTGTGTGAGTGGGCGTGAGCGCGGACGCACGGGGGTGTGATCGGGCACGGGGCTGAGACCGTGTGGACGCCCGCGTGCAAGGCAAGGAATCCAACGCAATAACCATGTCCCCCACCCAGGCCCCCAGCCCCCCACCCGAGGCCCCACATGGCTTCCCGTGGGCACCCAGGGCTGGCGCGGAGGGTCTACCCCTATTACCTCAGCCACGGTGACAACGGGACAGTATTAACAAGGTAGCACCGAGCAGATCAATAAATATTATTCTGATACCGCCTGAGTCCCGTGTGGTCCGTCCTGCGGGAGGCCGGTGCTCTGACCGGCCTTCCTGCATCTGGACGACCTGCCTCCTGGTCACCTTGGGGGCCCCGCTGCACCCACCCTGAGGCAGGAGCACATGGCTGTCCCTTGCGCTTGACCTGCCATGACCTCTGACTCCGAGGCTCTCACTCCGGGCCTAGGGGGCAGATCAGGTGCGCCCTGCCCTCCCTGCGCTCACACACTCAGCAGAGGCAAAGGCGGGAGCCCCCAGGAGACTGACCCCTCCATCAAATGTGTGGGGACGGGGCCCGCTGGCTGCACTTAAGGGGACAGGGATGCCAAGAACCCTTCCTGGAGGAGGTCCCCTTGATGTGATTTGGGGGCACCCCTTCTGCTCCAGGGCCCTAGGGCAGGAGGCCTTCCTCACGGGGCCCAGGACTTGGGTGGGATGAGGCTAGTCTTCCGGGTACACCAGGGGCCACCTGGCCTTCGGTCCACGGCTGCTGACCCCCAGAACCTGACATGCTCTCCTTGGAGCCAGGTGGCCAGGCCAGAGACCTGTGGACCCTAGAGCCAGTGAGGGCTGCCTTCCTGTCGTAGGGAGCCTGCTGAGACCGGCATGGGCCCATGGGTTGTACTACACAGGGAACCTGCCCAGCCTAGGCCCCGGAATCTCCGTGGTGCCCGGAGCTGGGCAGGCCGACCTTCCCCGGAGCTGGGTCATTTGACAGGGACACGGACAAGGGACTGTATCCCTCCACGGGTTTTAAATGTGGTTTTATTATCACTGGCGGCTGCGGAGGCCTGCGACCAGGAGAAGCTAGCTCATCCCAGGCTGGGGGCCGCTGGGGGAAGCACCAGGAGGCAGAGCCGGAGTGGACGAGGGTGTCCATGGAAAGGCCCGGAGAAGGCAGGCGGGGAAACAGGCCGAGGACTGGCTCGCGTGAATACCGTCCGCGGGCTCCGGGCTCCCCTGGTTGTGGGGCACCTGCCTTGAGGGGTGGGGACGGGTGAGGGAGGCCCTGAGGCTGGGAGCCCCACAGAGGGGTGAGCGGCCAGGGCCCCGGGTTGGCTGGTGGGCAGACGGGAGTTTGTTGTTCCTAAGAATTAGCCCTGGGAGGGGCCAACCTTCCACTGTCCACTTGGCCCCAGGTCAAAACAGGAAATAAAAAGGCGTCACTGGTACGCCCTGTCCCCAGAGAGCTCGCAGCCTCACCTGAGCCGGGACACCTCTCGGCAGCATCCCAGGCTGGGAAGTCTGCTGCCCCTTGGGTCGGCCCTTACCATTTTCAGTGTCCAGGGAAGGGACCCCACGTGCCCACGTGTGGCCTGTGGCCAGTTCTGCAAAGTGGGAGAAGCCCCTGGTCCCTCAGCAGCGCCCCCCCCCCCCCCCCCCCCTTGGTCCCACCCTGCCGGCGGGCTCCCTAACCCTCTGAGTAGAGTGGCTGTGCCCACCCAGGGCACCCTGGTCATGCTGGACTCGGGCGGGAGCTCTTGCCAGGGCCCCCTGCGGCTCCCTGGGTGGGGCTGGAGTCCGGCCCAGCCTCCCCAGCCGCCCAAGGCCGCCCTCGCCTCCCCACCCTGCCCATCCGCTTGCAGAGCTCCGCTGGGCCCCCACAGGTCATGCCTGCCCCCTCACCCCATTTACAGCACACACAGTGAGACGGTCCCAGAGCCCAGCAGGGGCGTCGGCTGCCCGGGCCACGCCTCACGCACCCTTCCTCCTGCCAGTGAGCTCGGGCCTGCGGGCTGAGCAATGTTCCCACACACAAGTCTGAGTCCGGTGAGCGCACGCCTGCCACGGAGGCCCCCAGCGCAGCCCCCTCCGTGTCTCTGGGGAGACAGCTCTGCCAGGCTACCGGCCACCTGTGCCCTGGGCCGAGGCCCAGCAGGACACTGCAGAGCAACGCTCACCCCAGAGTTCTGTCCTTCGGAGCACGCTCAGTGCCCTCCTCCTGGGCCGAGCCCTGGTTCCCTGGGGAAGAGAAGCGCCCCAGTCATCGTCCCATAGAGGCCAAGCTCTCGCTGCAGGTGCCAAGGATGCCCCTTAGCCCGTGAGTACAGGCCACCCTGTCGTCTCTGGTGTCGGTCTGAAGGCCCCCCACACCACCTCCCCTCACCTCGCCCCTTCCCTCTAGCCAGGGCCCTGTAGTGGCTGGGGGCAACTCTCCCGATCCCAGAAAAGGAGAGGCTCCCACACAGGCAAGACTGGAACGCGGGCCTCTTCCTGCCCCGCCAGCACCGTGTGGGCGCGGGTACTGGGCCGCCCCCAGACTCACTCCAGATCCACCGCGCGCCGCCGGGCAGACCCCTGTGCTCTCCGGGGAAGGGAGCCTAAGGGTTGGGACGCAGAAACGACCTGAGCCGGCACAGAGGGACAGAAAGGTAACTGGAGAGAAGGAGCGTGCACCAAGGACAGCGGCCACCCTGAGGCCAGCTGGGCCCTTCCGGGACCGAGAAGCCGCAGGAGGGAGGTGGGCAGCAAGCCTGGCCCGGAAGCACCTGCCTGGAGGCCTCACACTCAGGCTCTTGCACAGAGCTCAGCGGGCAAACAGCCCAGCCTGGCAGCAAGAGTGGCTGCGGATCATCTCCCCCACCAGCAGGACCCCAGGACCACCACCGTCGAAGAACATGGGAACCTGGGACCCCTACAAGTCCCCAGGCCCTCTCATCCTGGAAACTGAGGGGCAGCCCAGTGCCCAGCTCTGAGTGCTGGTGCATGGTCCCAGCAGGGTCAGGCCAGCCCAGACCCGCAGAGGAGGGGAGGGGCTGGACTGGCCTAACCCCTCACTCCCAGGTAGCTCCAGACTGAAGGGCCGGTGGCCTGCTCCAGGCAGTCCCTGCGGCGGCCCTCATTCAGCCTGGCTTGTCCTATGGCCGGGGGTGGTCACAGGCGTCGGTGGAACTGGCTGGGGGCAGGGGACAGCCGGCAGGGTCGACTTGGCCAGCAGGCAAGCCATCAGCACGCCCCTAGCCGCAGGGTGCCCAGCCCCACAGCCACCCTTTGAGGACCGAGGAGGGCCCAGGCGAGGGCAGCAGCGCCCTGGCCCCCTCCAGGGCCCCGGCGGTGGGGGCACATGGCCGGGGGCACTGCACGTGGGGAGGAGAGGGAGGCGGCCTCGGGACACCCCACTGGAGGTGGTCGTGGGCCCTGGGAGTCCCCCTCCCACGCCCCACCGCCCTCTTGGCCAAATGGGGGGGACGAGGGGCGGTTGGGACCTCTCCGCTGGCAGCCGGCCCGTGGCTGCAGGCTCTCCGGGGTCCGCCAGTCCTGAGACTAGCCCCCGAGCACCCCTCCGGGGTTTGGGGTCCAGGTCTCAGCCTGGTCGGCAGCAGGACCACCGGGGCCTGCCCTCCCAGGGGACTGCACCTACCAAGTCGAGGAATGGCCGGGGCGCCGGCGCGCGGGAGTCTCGGCACCCCCGACCCAGGTGGAGCCACGTGGGCGCCCTCCGCACCCCATCCCACTACGGACTGCCCCTTTCGCGGGCGAGTGACACAAAGCGTCTTCGTGGGCGTCGTGGGAACACCTTCCCTTTTGCAGACTGGGAGCCGCGCTCAGAGAATTTAAGAGTGCTTTGCAAGGCCGCCGGGCTGCCTGGCAGGGCCGGGGACTCGAACTCACGGCTCCGCAGTCGCCTCCTTCCTCCTAAAGCCGGAGGCGCCGGGGTGGGGAGGGCTTTCTCGCGCGCGGCCCCCTGGGAAATGTAGTCCGCGGGCACTCGCGCATGGCCCCTGGGAAGTGTAGTCCGCGGGCGCTCGCGCGCGGATCCCTGGGAAGTGTAGTCCGGAGGCGCAGACAGAGCGCGCCTACGGAGCCGACAGGCGGCGCGTGGAACTGCGCTTCCCAGCATGCCGCGCGCCGCCCGCCCCCGGCCCCTGCCCGTCCGGCCGCTCCGCCCCCGGTCCCGGCCCCGGTCCGCCCCGTCCGGTGGGGCGACTGGCCGCATGGAGGCCGGCTGAGGAGCGCCGCCCCGCCTCGGTACGCTGCGCGGCGCGGGCCCCGGCTGGCGGGCAGGGGTCGGGGTCGGGTCGCGGCCGGGGTCGCGGGCCACCTCGCCCTGGGCCGGGCCCAGTCAGCCCCCAGCGCGGGGTCTGCGGCTGGAAGAGTCCGCCCAGGCCTGTCCGAGGGCGCGCGGGGCCGGGCCGGCGGCCGCTGCAGGGGGCAGGGCGCGGGGAGGGGGCTGGCGGGCTCCGCTGGGGCGGGCCGGGGGCCGCGGCCTCTCCCCCCGGAGACCCCGGGCGCTTCCCGAGCGCCGCCGGCCGCTGCCCTTCCGGCCGGGCGGGCGCGGCTGCGTGCCCCGGGGTGCGGCGGGCTGTCCCGCGGCGCGCGGCCGAACTTCGGGGCCTGCGGCCGCCGCGCTCCGTCTCCAGCCGCCGCGCGCGGGGTCCCTCTCTGTGCCGCCGAGTGCCGCGCGGGCGCGTCCGCGGAAACTCTCCGGGGCGAGGCTGCCGGGGCGTGGGCGTCCCGGGGGCTCGGCTCCGAGGTCGCTGCGCCGCACGAGCGGGCTGGGTGGTTTCCAGGCGGAATCCCGCCGGCTTGCGGTGCCCCGGAGAGGGCGATGTGCGGCCGCCGGGCGCCCCGCCCCCCGGGCAGGCTCCGCGCTCTCTGCGTCTCCGGCCCCTTTCGCCCCTGCTCGTCCCCTCGCAGTACGGCTGGAGGGGATCCTTGACCCGGGACCACGGGTCAGTCTCGCAGAACGGCCCTGGGGCCGTGGTGTCGGAGGCTACCAGGAGTGGGCCTGGCAGGGTGGGTGGGCAGACCCTACACAGCGCCCTGCCGTGGTGGTCCGTGCGGGGGCCCAGCCCTGGGCGGTGGCCAGGCTCCTGGAGGGTCAGCCGGGCGTGCTGGGAAAGGAGCCCTGCAGGCCTGCGGCGCAGATACAAGTTGGCATATGTCCTCCGTCTCAGTCCCAAACTTTGCCGCGCCTCCATAAAGCGGGCGCTGTGGTCCCAGGGGGCTCTCCGGCGGCCAGGGGTGCCCCGACTTAAGAAGTGGAGGCAGAGGAGAGGTCAGGGCTTTGGCCACATCCTGCTGTCTCCCAGCGGCACATTCATTCCTGCAGCCCACCGGTCTCTGGTTTGGGACCTTTGACTTTCTGAGCAAGCCTAGTGGGTTGATGGGGAGATACAGGCTTTTCCGGGGGCCCCATTTGGTGCTGGGCGGGTGTTGGCCACACCGAGAAGGAGTCTGGGACCTGGGAGGCACTGTGTGGCCTTCCAGTTTTAAGAGGGGCAGAGAAGGGTATCTCAGCCTGCCACAACAAACCCCAAAGCTGGGGCTTCAGTAGCGGACTCTTTCACAGCTCTGGAGGCTGGGAGTCCGGGGGCGAGGTGCTGGGCTTGGTCGCCGGTGAGGACGTTTTCTTCCTGGCTTGCGGATGGCTGTCTTCTCGCTGTGTTCTCACACGGCCAGATCTCATGAGGGCCCTAATATCATCATGGGGCCCCATCTCTAAACGCCATCACCTGGGGATGAGGGCTTCAGTATATGAACGTTGGGGGCGCAGTTCAGTGCAGAGCAGTGGGACCCAGGAGAGGGTCGGCGGCTGCCTGGGGCCGGCAGGAGCCCGCCGTCCGCCACTCCACCGAACCGTCTGATACACTGAGACGGACGCCTGGACGCCCGGCCAAACATTTTCAGATGCTAATAATGTCATCCAATGCAGAACAGCTTAACGTGCTGCTCTGATTGCTGTTCCAGGGCTGTGCCCCCCCGGTGGGTCCCTCGTGCATGTGGGGCTCTTCCTGTACGTCCCTTTCCTGGAGTACTGGACAAGATGGGGCCTCCTGGGGCTTTTGGGAACTCCCACCACTTTGGAGTTTGTTTTCCTGGAAGCTTGTGGGTGATTCTGCTGCTGTCACCTGTGTGCAGGATGACGATTTCCAGAGCCAGGTCATGGTGTGTCCCTCTACAGATGAGGAGACAGCCTAGGAGGACCCGTGTTCCATCGTCCCCTGAAACCAGACTGCTGGTTCTTTTAGTGCCCCGTGGGGTTTGCTCCTCCCCACCCAGGAGGAAGCCTACAGAGGTCCACAGTCAGCAGCTGAAGTGAAATCTGCGTCGTGGTGCGTGTCTTTAGCTGGGAGCAGACAGATGGGGCGGCTGGGTGACGGCTCCGACCACCTCCATCCTAGAGGCAGGACCTCAGAGTCCCAGCAGGCTGGAGGGTCCTCACTGGGGCCAGGCCACACCAAGTGGCTGGCCTGAGATCTGGCCAAACCCAGGCCATCCCCTGCAGCACGGCTGAGGCATCCGGCCACCGGACGTCTCCGTGGGCAGTCCTGCTTGGCAGTGGCAGCTGGTCAGGGGGGTGGTGAGTAGCAGCCGGATCTGGCAAAAGGCTCTTTCCTGCTTTGTGCCAGGTTCCGTGGTGGCTGGGCCATGGCCCAGGAGCAGAGCTGCCCTCTGGGGTATGGATTTGGAAGGGGGCACAGGTGTCTCCCCTCGAGGGTGTCACCGCAGCATGCAGTGGTGGGACTGGTGGGACCTGTGGATCCAGAGAGTGTGGCAGGAAACCAGGAGGCGTGTGTGCTCCCTGGCGGCCACTGGTGGGTGCAGGGCCATGGGGGCTGGACTCAGGGCTAGGGGGTGGGGGCCTTGCTTCCCTCCTGGCAGCTGGGGAGGGCTCGGGCCCCAGCCATCAATCTTTAAATTGTGTATTTGGGAGTGGAGGGGACGTTAACAACCCCCTGAAATGATACCCTGCGAGGGTGTTGCCGGGGACCCTGCCTCTGAAGTCGAGAGAAACCAGAGAATTGGAAAGTGAGTGGATGTGGCCATCGGGGACAGAGGCTTCTCGGAATCGGACTCTTGGTGCTGAGGGGTGCCCCAGTGGCCTTCCTGCCGGACCAGTTCCGGCTCCCAGTGCTGGGTCGCGGCTGCCGCAAGGGGAACAGCTCGGAGGGACCCGCGTGTTGGCACTGTGGTGCACGGGTCAGCCCCCCCCCCGGCTCAAGGCCTGGGGGCTTGTCCGCCCTCCCCCACCCCCCTCAGGAGGCGGGACCCACGCCCAGAAAGGCCTGTCCCGCTGCCCGCTTGGGCCTCCTCCTGGGCTTCAGAGGGCGGGGCGGGCCGGAGCTCCGGAGGCGCGGGAGGCGGTGCCCCAGACCCGCCCCCACCGCACCCGCCAGAGGGACAGCGAGGACGTGGTGGCCTCCCATATGCTGGCTGTTCCGGGAGCCTCCCTGCGGCGCACAGGATGTTTTCTGAAGTTTGCTCGGTACCTTGGCGGCCTCGTGCTGCCGGGAAGTAGGAACTGTTTGCTTATTGCGTAGAGCCGGGCTGCGGGCCCTCCTGGGCCGGCTGCCGAGCCTGGGGAGGGGCAGGCCCAGCTTCCCGCGGCTCCGCCCCGCCCTCCACCTCGGGCCCTGCTTCCTGTTGGCACTTGCACGGGCACCTTGCCTGGGTGGGGAGCTCTGATCTGTAAAGTGGGAAGAGGGGGCTTTGGGGGTCCTGGACGGGAGGTGCTCAGGGAAGAGTGCTCGGAGGGGGGCCTTCCTCCCCGCCCCCCCCAGCTGCCCTTCTCTGCTGACCTGCCTCCCGCCCGGGCCTGGCTGCCTCCGCTGGCCCTGAGCCAGGTCCTCTTTCTGACCCTTGCTGTGACTGTATTTCTTTCAGGAACCTGGCCGTCCTCAGGTCAGGTCCAGGGCCTGTCCCAGTGTCCCTGGACACCAGATCAGGGGTTTGCTCAAATCGGAGGGAGCCCCACGCTGTCACTGAGCTGCTTGCGCAGGTGGCAGGTCCCTCCCACTGGCTGCCCTGGAGGAAAGGGCTGGGGGGAGCTGGGAGATGCTGGCGGTGGTGGCCGCGGGACAGAGCCCTGTCTGTGCTCCCCACAGCTGTGCGATCGCAGTGGGGGGCGGGGGAGGACCTGACGCAGGTTCTTACTCTGCCATGGGCCTGCCTTCCTCTCACGAGATGCCGAGAGGCAGGGCCGGACAGTGGGAGCACCGCACAGCCCCCCAGGTCTGCGGCGCTCGGGCGGGTACGCGTCCCAGGGCCCCGGTCCTTCCGTCCACTAGTGTCCATGTGACGGAGGCCGACTCTGGAGCCAAACACGACAGCACGCCAGGCTGTCGGCAAGTTGGAGTGGCTTCTTGACCGTGACCGGACCGGCGGCAGCCACGTGCCACACTTCCCCAGGGGCTCCTCCCCGAGCGTGCCCGCCACCCGTGCTCTCAGACCCGGCCTTGAGCTTGCCCGCAGCGTCTTGGGGAAGCGGGGGTGAAGCCTGCGTGGCCGGTGTGGCCGTCTCCCGGGGTGTCCAGAACCCCGCGGCCTGACACAGGCCTCAGGCCCCGGATCCCCTTGGCCCAGGAGGTCCGGGTGGGCCGTCGTCTGTGGCAGTTGTGTGTTCCTGGTGACACAGAGGACCCCCAGTTCACTGGCCAGGGCAGTCCCGGCGTCTCTGGCCCTGTGCTCAGCCGGCGGGACCCCGGACCCGCACAGCCGGAGGGAGACGGGTGTCAGACTGACCGGGAGGCAGAGGCTGCAATCCCACCTACGGTTCTTTCGAAACAGACTGAGCCCAGTGCGCAGCCCTGGGGTTCTGGGTGCGAACGTGCTTCCTCTGTCTCCTCAGGCTTCGCTCGACGGTGCAGGAGCCACTCCCCAACCATGGAGGGGGAGGAGAAGCAGCCACCCCAGGAGGTCAGAGCCCTGGGCCAGACGTGGTGGCGGGGGTGGGGGGTGGGGGTTCCTGTACAACCTCGGGCTCAGGGTCCAGCCAGCTGCTCGATGGAGGGTGGGCGCCCCCCGCAGCGTGGCAGCCTGGATCACTGGCTGCTTCTGTGCGTGTGGGTTCCCGGGGTGTTTCTGGTCAGCCAAGGGGGAGCTCGGGCCAGGGAGCCTAGGGCGGGCTGCGTACAAGGCCGTTATCACAGAGAGATGTGAGTGCTGGGGCGTGGGCTGCTCACAGAGCAGCGGCACAAGTCCTTGGTGGGCCCCTGGGGACACGTGCCCTGAGCCCAGGCCAGCCCCCGGGAGGGTGGGCCTGACTCAAACATTCCCCTTTCCTCTGCAGGCTGACACGGAACCTGTTGTGACAGTGGGGGCTTCAGAGGTGGTGCCCAGGGTGCTTTCTGGAGAATCCCAGAACCTGTGTGCGTGCTCCCTGAGATCATTCTGGGCGGGGGGGGGGGGGGGGGGGCGCGGGGCAGCTCCCTGGCCAGAAGGGGCTCAGCCTGGGTGACCTGAGTCTGGCGGATAGTGGCCTGGGCCAGCCCCGGGCTGGGGGTCTCTGAGGGGCTCTGGAGTACAGGCAGGGTCTTTGGAGCCCCATCAGGAGACCCTTCACTGGGGTGGGGGGCTCCGTGCTTCGAGATGCCGTGGATGCTTGGGCGGCTGGAGCTCCCCCTCGGGGACGCGTGCCCCTGTGTGTATCTGGGCCCCGCGCGCGGCCCAGCCCTGAGAACGGGGTGCCCTGGCCGCCGGGGTGCCGCGCCGCAGCTGACGCGCTGTCCTTGTAGCCGACGCGGACGCTCTGACCCTCCTCCTGGAGATGAAGCTGAGGCGGCGGCGAGAGCGGCCCAGCCTGCCGCGCACGGTGACCGAGCTGGTGGCCGAGGACGGGAGCAGGGTGTACGTGGTGGGCACGGCCCACTTCAGCGACGACAGCAGGAAGGACGTGGTGAAGGTGAGGCCGGCATGCCGGGCTGGTCTCGGCCGAGCGTCCCCGTCCCGGGAGCCACCACGCCTCCTGCGTGACACGCGCGCCCCCAGAGAGGGGATTGCGGAGACCGCGGAGCCCGCGTGGCCTCGTGGGCTTTTCTGTTCAGCAACGCGCGGACCTGTTGTGTCGCTTTCCTCGGTCATTTAAAGAAGCGTGTCGTCGGCACGGCAGCCGAGGTGGCCTATGCCTGCGGGGCCAGGGTTGGGGTCCGTGCTGGGCCCGGGGCACCGGGCTGAGCTGGCTCGTCCCTTGCAGACCATCCGGGAAGTGCAGCCTGACGTGGTGGTCGTGGAGCTCTGCCAGTACCGCGTGTCCATGCTGAAGATGGACGAGGGCGCGCTGCTCCGCGAGGCCAAGGAGATCAGCCTGGAGAAGCTGCAGCAGGCCGTGAGGCAGGTGCGGTGTCGGGGGGCCCGGGCTGGGCGCCCTCCCCAGGTGGCCGGGCTACCCGCTCTGCCGGCCCGCGAGCACACGGCCTTCCAGTCCGTGCAGAGGCGCCCAGGGGACTTGGCCTGGGGCGGGAGAGGGGCGTGCCTGTATTGGGTTTCAGACTAGGGAGGTGGGGTGGGGGAGCTTCAACCCCCCCACCGGGAAGAGCCGGACAGGGAACCCCGGGAGCTCGGCAAAGGGGAAGGGGTGGTCTCGGGGTGCTGGCTGGCCTTCCCCCCCCCCCCCCCCCCCCCCCCCCCCAGGGACATGTGCCCCTCGGAGGGACACGGACAGAGGAGCTGGGGTCTGGGCCGGAGGGGCAGGAGGGCCCTCCCCTCGCGGCTGGGGAAACCTGTGCTCTGTGCCCGTGTGGCCGCTGAACACCGGCCCCCTCCCCTGCAGAACGGGGTCATGTCTGGACTCATGCAGATGCTGCTGCTGAAAGTGTCCGCCCACATCACCGAGCAGCTGGGCATGGCTCCTGGCGGCGAGTTCAGGGAGGCCTTCAAGGAGGTAGGCCTGGGGTCAGCCGGGAGGAGGGGTGCCCGGGAGCTGCCCGGGGCTCAGGCGTCCCCAGCCAACACGTAGCCTCGGCCCCAGGCCAGCAAGGTGCCTTTCTGCAAGTTCCACCTGGGCGACCGGCCCATCCCCGTCACCTTCAAGAGGGCCATCGCGGCGCTGTCCTTCTGGCAGAAGGTGAAGCTGGCCTGGGGCCTGTGCTTCCTGTCAGACCCCATCAGGTAGGGCCCCTCGGCCTCCCGCGGGCAGCCCCACCCAGGAAGACGGCCCGGCCCGCTGGGCCAGGAGCTAAGTCTCCTCAAACAAGGCCTTCCTGCCCGCCCTTCCCCCGGGAGCCCCGACACAAAGGGCGCGGAGGTCCCTGCCCTGGGTCAACAGCGCTGGCCGGCCCAGCCTCCTGCGGGCCGCCGCGTCCGCACGAGGCCGGCAGCGCGCCCTCTGCCCGCAGCCAGGACGACGTGGAGCGCTGCAAGCGGAAGGACCTGCTGGAGCAGATGATGGCCGAGATGGTCGGCGAGTTCCCCGACCTGCACCGCACCATCGTCTCGGAGCGCGACGTCTACCTGACCTACATGCTGCGGCAGGCGGCCCGGCGCCTCGAGCTGCCGCGCGCCTCCGACGGTGACCGCCGCGGGCCGCGGGCCGGGGCGGGGCTCGGTGGGCCCCCGGTGTCGCCGCGCGGGGCCCAGGGCTGACGTGTCCGTTCCCCCACAGCGGAGCCCAGGAAGTGCGTCCCGTCCGTGGTGGTGGGCGTCGTGGGCATGGGCCACGTCCCGGGCATCGAGAAGAACTGGACCACGGACCTCAACATCCAGGAGATCATGACGTGAGTGTCGCCCGCGAGCGCGGAGTCCCGCGGGGGAGGGCGGCGGCCGGGCGGGGGGGGGGGGGGGGGGGGGGGGGGGGGGGGGCCCGCCCCCCCCCCCCGAGCCCGGCCCAGCCCGCCCTCCCTTCCCCAGCGTCCCCCCGCCGTCCATCTCCGGCAGAGTGTCCCGGCTGGCCGTGAAGGCCGCCTTCGTGGGCCTGCTGGGCTACGGCCTCTACTGGATGGGGCGCCGCGCCACCAGCCTGGTCCTGTCGCTGCCTGTCGCTCAGTACTGTCTGCAGAGGGTGTCCTCAGCCCGGCCGCACAAATAGGAGGGACCAGCACGGCAGGGGACCACCCCCCCATCTCCCCCAGGAGCTCTGGGTGCCACCCCCCGTGGGGGTCCAGGCCCAGCCACCCCTGCCCTCCCCCAACCCGCCCAAATAAAGAATTATTTAACTGCTCTGAGCTCAGGCTTCCCAGCAGCCCCTCCCCCACCCCATCCCTGGCCCCTGCAGGGCCCCCTCACGGGGCTCTCGGGGCGTCAGGACCAGCTGGCGGGGGAGGGGCCGAGGTGGGCACGGCCAGTCCTCCCCTACCTCACTGTGCCTTCTCCTGGGCTGGCCGCAGGAGCCCCGGCCCAGGCACACCCGGCGGAGGGGTCTGGGCCGTCGGGCTCCAGGCCGGCATGTCTGGGAAGGGCCGGAGCCGCTCCGTGGTGGTTCCGGGGAGCGTCCCTCCCTGCGGGGCAGCCGGGCCGATCTTGGTCCCATGGACATGCACCGTGGCCTGTGGAGATTGTGTTTTTGGCTTTTAAAAATGTCTGAAGTTTTTTTTACTCAGGTAATTTTAACTTAAAATGAACTGAAGCAAACGTCAGGAAATAACGAGCCTTAAATCTGATCTGGACAAAGAAGATGTCTTGGTTGGGGGTCGGGGTGGGGGTGCCGGTGAGCCTGGGGAAGGGTCGGTCAGCCCCTGGCTGGGGGGCATCCTGGGCTGCGGCCCCTGGGCCTGAGTCTCCCCCCCACCCGCCCAGGCACAGAGGACCACACCTGCTTCTCGTGCCGCACCCTCAGTGGGCAGAGGGTGCAGGTCCCCCAGAGCCCAGTAGTTGGCACACACGCTGGCAGGTGCCCGCCACCATTCTGCGGCCCCGCACGGGGCGCCCACCCCAGGCATCTGCAGTGTGTGTCGTCGCTGCTCCTGGTCATGTCTGTGACGCATCTGTGTGGCCCGCCTGGGGCCCGGGGCCCTGCTCCATTGTGTTTGTGTCCGACAAAATCAGGTGAAACCCACGGCCGTGAGCTGGGCTGGACCGTGTTCTTTCTGTCACGTACGTGCGTGTACACGTTCCTCAGAAACTGAAATAAAGTCTAATTTTGGAAGCTCCTGTTCGGTGGAATGTGTGGAAACGGGACTCGGGGGGGTAGGGGAGGAGGTGGCCCGGGCCGCTGGCACTGCCTTGGGGCCTGGAGGACTTCCGGCCACTGCCTGCCTCTCACAGAAGATCCTATTCCCGGGCCCAGTGAGGACACCCGCCAAGGGGAAGTGTGCTCAGAGGGGCAGCCCGGCCCTCGCGTCCCTGTCCACACCCCTGGGATCCCCGCCCCTGGGAGGGCAGGTCCCCAGCACCTGTCAAAAGGTGCTGGGGACCCGTGGCTCAGATCTGCCCCGAAAGAACAGTGAGCACCACAGGGGGCGTGCGGGGAGGCTGGTCGGGCCGTGGGCTGGGCTCCGCACCCACCATGTCTGCACCCCCAGGAAGCATGGCCGCCTGCCCTGTGCTGGGTCTCGCTGCTCTGCTCTGCCTCTCCGCGCCTCAGGCCAGCTCCGTGGTGCAGTATCGGCGGCCGGTAAGGGTGGCCGTCGGGCCAGTGGCTCTTGTGAGTCCGACATGGGCTGGGCCTCCCAGAACTACTGAGCCTGCCTCTTACCAGGATCCTCTCTCCACAGGTGCACGTGGTGCTTCTGGAACCCCAAGGTCTGGCTGCGTGGGGTGGCGGAGGGAGGGGCTGGCCGGGTGGGCCCGAGACAGACAGCCTCTCACCTGTCGCGCACAGGTCCCCACCCGGCAGGTCTCACTGCCCAGGAGGGCCCAGCGGGGTCCCTGCCCAGAGCAGCCTGAGGGGAGAGCGGGCAAGGATGTGGCCCCACTGTATACCCTCCTAATGCGGGCTGGGCTTGGGGTGGCGCTCGGCCCGCTGCCAGGCCAGGAGGACGAAGGTGGGGAAGCCAAGACTGACCTTGCGAGGGCAACAGGTGAGGGCGTGTCCGGGGCGGCGGGAAGAATGGAGGGTCTGGCCACGGGCCGCCGGCCGGCCAAATTCCAAAGAGGCCTGGGAGGGTATGGCCCAAGGTGAGGGGACTGGCTGCCCACCTGCCAGGAACAAGGTTGTGAGTCGTCTGGCAGACTCTCGCAGGGCGTCTGCAGGAGGACAGTTCTGGTTCCAGGCACCGAGAGAGCATGGCCCCTTCCCAGGCCCTGAGCCTTCCGGGCCCTCTCTCCTGCAGGGAGGGACTGCTCTCACATCTGGATGCAGAGACCCCGCGCCCCGAGCGGTGTGTACACCGTCCAGCCAGAAGGAGCCAGCACCCCCTTCGAGGTGAGCACCCCACAGCGAGGGCCCAGGGGGTGTTGTGTGTGTCACCTGGACCAAGACAAGAGATGGCACTGTCCACCTAGCTGCGGAAGGGCCAGCCAGGCCAGGTGCCGCTGGTGGAGTCCGTCCTCAGACCCCCCCGGGCACAGAGATGTTCACGGACGTTGTGTTACAGTCAGGAAAGGCTGGGAGAAACCTAGGCTTCCACCGTGAGGGTCTGAACAAAGAGAGGGCCCAGGAGACAAAGACACAGAGCAGGGCGCAGTGACGTGGAACTGGGCAGCTTCCTGGGGCCCAGGCCCTTACTGCCAAGCTTCATCCCCTTTCTGAGAAAGTGAATTTAATGGGATACAAGTTTACTGATACTGACAAGTAGAAAAACAACGTTTCAGTTTTCAAATACAGTGTTTAAGGGAGCGTGGACAGGAGAGGGGCAGTGCCTGCCACGGGCCGGCCCTTTTCCCAGGTTCTCTGTGACATGCGCCCGGACGGTGGCTGGACAGTGATTCAGAGCCGAGACCAGGGCCAGGGGACGCCTCTGGACTTCGAGAGGTGCTGGCAGGAGTACAAACAGGGCTTCGGAGACCTGAGAGGTAGGACGGTGCTGCCCAGCGGCCCAGGGGTGTAGCCCTCCAGGCCTTGACCCCCACTGGGGACACAGGGCAGAGATGGAGGAGGCCGGGGTGGCCCGTCACACAGCAGCCTCTGCCTCTGCAGGTGACCACTGGCTGGGGCTGGACCACATCTCTAGCCTGACCTCCCAGCCAGGCCTGCGCTCCGAGCTGCGCGTGGATCTCCTGGACGCAGACAACCATACGCTGCAGGCTCACTACGATGACTTCCGCGTGGGCAGGGAGGAACAGTTTTACCCGCTGACCCTCGGCCGGTACTCGGGGAATGCAGGTGAGTGCTGGGAGATAAGGCACCCTTGTGCCTGCTTTGCCCTCTGGGCTCTCCAGCCTGTGGGGAGGGGGACTCTTGCAGCAGGCCAGAGGAGGGAAGGGAGTGTGGGCCCCTGGAGCCCCCGTTTTCCAGCAACATCTGCCAGCCTCTGTGCTCTGGGAAGGGCGGCCGCTTCCCGAGCACCTGCCCTCGGGTCCCAGATGGCCAGACAGCGAGTGGGGGGCCTTGGGGTCAGTTGGCCCGCCACCCACACTGCCACAACACTGCAGGGGATGCGTTCCGGGGCTTGGGCCACACGGACAACCAGGAGGGCTGTGGCTTCAGCACGCTGGACCGTGACCATGACCGCTGCTCACCTTGCGTGGACGGCGCCCAGACCTTCACCAGCTGCAGCCATGATCGCTCAGGCGCTGGATGGTGGTACAGCACCTGCGGCCGTGCTGACCTCAACGGGCTGTGGCCGGAGCAGGCCGGGGCCGCCTCAGGCATGCGCTGGGCCGCTGGTGACCACCAGCCCGCCCTGCGCGCCAGCGTGCTGCGCGTGCACACCACTGCTTCCGACAAGGTCTAGGCCTCCCGCCAGTCCGCGTCCGAGCCTCATTAAATGTTTAAGCCTGGCTGTCCTTGCGGTCTTCCTTGGGGTCGGGACTGGGGAGGGGCCAAGCTCTGTTCTGGCCCAGCCTGGCTGCTCAGACCCTGCTCACCTGGATGTCTGTCCATCCAGGACAGGCCTAGGGAAATCCAGGCGGCCGTGCAGCCCAACATTTAGGCCAGAAGCCAGGTCACCACATCTGAGAAGGCACTACCCCTTGGTGCTGGTTCCTCCTGGAACCCTTGGCACCCACCAGAGCCACCGCTGGCTATGACCTCTGTGGGGGCAGCCAGCAAGACGCAGAACCTAGTACTCTTGAGCGTTCAAGAACCCGATCCCACCAGACTCCAAGGTCTGGGTAAGACAGTGGAGTGAGGGGGCACGGAGATGTGTCAGAAGGGCCTGGGACCTGGGGAAGTTAGGGGGGGCAGTGACAGTAGGCTCAGGCCAGGTCCTCTACGCAGTTAGGAAGAAGACTGGGAACAGGGTTCTCTGCCAACAGGCCAAGTGAAGGCCCCGGTGAGCATCAGTGGGGAGAGAAAGTTGGGCTGCAGGAGGAGACCCTGGGGCTCTGAGCACCTGTTGGGACCTAACCACATTGTCCCCCACAGAGAAGGTAGTGTCCTTGACCATCTCAGGGATGACGACTCTGAGCTGGAGAGGGGCTGAGGGGTTCCCCAGTGGCACAACTGGCAGGGCCAAAGATGGTTCACATGAGCTCTGGGAGGCCCACGTTTTGGTCCCAGAAGAAAGTTCCACAGGTGGCTCCTGGAACTTAAGGGTAGAATCCAGCCAGGAGGGAGCTTGAGCCTTTGTCCAGGGTCCCCTACATAGCTCCTGGTCTTGGGTTCTATTATGGGGCTAGGTGGGGGAGAGGGGGTGGGAAGCCCTTCCAAGGACCTCCATCCGGGGTTCTTTTCCAGCCTGAGTATCGGAGGTCTTTGTTCTGCAACAGGCCTCCTGGCTTCTCTGGGGCAGACGCTTGGGAGGCCAGACTTGGCTCTCCCCAGCCTCCCGGACAGTATGTGGGGAGCTTCTCTCGGCCAGGCACTGTTCTGGAAGAGCTGGCCCCAGATCACGCCACGCCGACTGCGTGCCCTCCTGGAGCCCGGCGAGGAGACCGGCACGGAAAAAACCGGAACACGAGGGCGTGAGCTCGTGTCGGGGGTGCTCCGAGGGGAACAGGGCGCGGGGCCGGAGCTGACCCTGGCCTCCCCCCGGGGTCGAGGGGCACCCCTGGTGGTCGACCCGGCACGTCTCTCAACACGGGTCAGCCCGCTCGGAGCTCGGAGCCCCGACTGTCCGGCCTTTCCCGGGCCGGACCTCCAGGAACCTCCAGGGACCCGCTGGCTCGTCACGCAGGCCCGGCCTCCCCCGCTCCCCGAGCGGCTCCAACGCTGCGCCACAGGCCCGCGGAGGCGGACGGGTCGCGGGCGGCCAAGTCCTCCTTCCCCCCGCCCCGGCCGCCGCGGCACCGCCCCTAAGGAGCGCACCGCCCCTAAGACGCACGCCGCAGCCAATCAGAGTCAGGCTTTCGCGGGCGCGGCCCGCGCAGGCGCACCAGCGGACACCTCCGCCGGCGATTGGACGACCAGGCACGCCCGCCGGGCTTCCGGTCGGGGCAAAAGGGCTTCCGCCGCAGCGGCGCCGCGGATGGCCGCGCTGGGGGCCGCGCTGAGGGCCTCGCTCGCGGCCGCCCGTGCCCGGTCGGCGCCGCTGGGCCACCGCCCGCCGCACGCGCCCTGCTCCGCGTCGGCCGCCGCCCGCGGCGCTGCCATGGAGCCGGCGCCCCGCTGGCTGGCGGGGCTGCGCTTCGACAACCGCGCCCTGCGCGCGCTGCCCGTGGAGACGCCGCCGGCCGGGCCCGAGGGCGCCCCGTCCTCGCCGCGGCCGGTGCCCGGGGCCTGCTTCAGCCGCGTGCGGCCCGCGCCGCTGCGCCAGCCGCGCCTCGTGGCGCTGTCGGAGCCCGCGCTGGCGCTGCTGGGCCTGGGCGCGCCGCCCGCCGACGCCGCCGCCCGCGAGGCGCGCGAGGCCGAGGCCGCGCTCTTCTTCAGCGGCAACGCGCTGCTGCCGGGCGCCGAGCCCGCCGCGCACTGCTACTGCGGCCACCAGTTCGGCCAGTTCGCGGGGCAGCTGGGCGACGGCGCCGCCATGTACCTGGGCGAGGTGTGCACGGCCGCGGGCGAGCGCTGGGAGCTGCAGCTCAAGGGCGCGGGCCCCACGCCCTTCTCCAGGTGGGCGCGCGCGGGGGCGCGGCGGGGGCGCGCGGGGGCGCGCGGGGGCGCGCGGGGGCGCGGGGCGTGCTCAGGCCACGCTGGTCCTCCCTGCTGCCGGGCCAGGTGGAACTGGAGGTTTGGTCTGGGGACAGACACTGCGGGGGGGAGGGGACGTCCCAGGGCCCCGGCGGAGGGAAGGGCTTGTGCAGAGACCCGGAGGCCACAGGAGAGGACAGAAGGGGGACTGGGGCTGCCGAGCCTGCGCCCCCGCTGCAGGACTGGTGCCAGGTGCCCTTGGCCCCGCTGGCCGGCCCGGGGAGGGGACCTGCTGGCCCCGGTCCCGCAGCTCCAGCCCCTGCTGTGTCCTGGTCCTGAAATTGACACAAGGACTTTGGAGTCTGTTCTGCCTGTGACCCCGGGTTCGCCGCCTGCCGGGCGCAGCCAGCCTTGCCTGGGGAGGCAGGGCCGTTTCTCAGCAGCCGCGCAGACAGCCCAGGCTTGCTCTCCAGCATAGCTGCTGTGCGTCCACCCAGAGTCGCCGTGTGTGGCCGGTGCCCTGCACAGGGACCCGAACCCCTCAGATCCAAGCCCCCGTGGACGCTCTCCCAGACACAGGCTTCTGAGCACTTGCAGGCCAGGGACCTGGGTCGAGGTCCCCACGCCTGGCCTGGCAGCTCTTAGACCGGTCCTGCCGCTCACGTACCAGACGGCGCTGGCAGCCCGTTCTGCTCTGTCCACTCCGCGCTTGGTGCCTTCAGTCCGTATTTGCTAAATACTTGTTGAATGGCTGAAAAGCCCCACCTAAGCTGTTTTCTGTGCGGAGAAGTCCTGAGGGGGAGTGTGCTGGCCGGTCCCTGTGGCCTCCCCGACCCCCCCCGGGATCTGAACGCATCCCACGCCCCCTGCCTGCGCCGTGGCAGCTCCATCTCGGACCCCAGAATGACTCATCCCTCCTCCTCACCGTCCTGTCCCTGGAGGTCTCCGGAGGTCAGCCTCATGCCCCTGCCACCACCCAGACAGCCTGCGCGGAGCTGTCCGCACCGGCGAGTGAGGCGAGGGTTCCTGCCCCTCCAAACGCCGCCTTCGGGCCTGCTCACTCTTCGAGCATCGTCAGACTTCGTGTGTTCAGTTTGGTCATTTATTTTTGCCGGCTACTACGACGTGCTCAGGAGAGGAACCCTCTGGACATCTCTTGTATTTGAAGACTTGAGTGTTTGCAAGTCCATGTTTTAGACTTGAGGTCTGCTAGAGGGGTCACTTCATGCCTGGAGGCTAACGTCCCGAGTGGCTGTGTGTGGCTTCAGGCCAGCCCTTTGGGTACTTAGATGTGGACTTTGGGGGGTGGGCGGGTCGACGTCCTGCCTGCTGTGGGGTTGGGATTTGGGGAGATGCCTCTCCTGGCGGGTACAGAAGAGCTTGTCCTCCGCTGGGCCCATCCCACAGCTCGGCTGGCAAGACACGGGCGTGCAGGAGAAGGGAGTGCTGTCGCGTGTCGTGCTGGCCCTGTGGGTACAGAGAGGCCCTTTATCCTTGCTGTGTAATTGTCCAGTTCTGGCTTTTGCTTTGGGAACCCTGCCTTGGGCAAGAAGACAGGCTGCTGATTTTCAGGACCGTTTTTACCAGATTCCAGATTAAACTACGCAGTGCGGGCTTCCTGCCGAGCATGAGGTCCAGCCGGGTGAGAGTCGTTCCCAGGCCAGGGAGGGGAGGGCTGACATTTGAGGACAGGTCTCTGTCCCAGTTCCCCACACGGACTAGAAGGAGGTGAGTGGGGTGCACTTGTCGCTCTGGCCAGAGGCTGCCGCAGTGAGCCCTGCGTGACTGCCAGGCCTGGTCTCCAGAGGTGTCACTCACACTGCGACGAGACGCAACAGCAGGCATTTGTGAGAACTGCAGCTGCTTAAAAGCTCGCAGCGGACGCCTGAACGGACGCCGTACCCCACGCCCACGAAGGAGAAGACCCTGTCTTGTCAGGATGTCAGCCCTTCCCAGTTTGACTACGGATTCAGTATGATCCCAGTCAGGGCGCCCAGGGCCTCGGTGGGGGAGCGTCTGCCTTCAGCTCAGGTCATGATCCCAGGGTCCTGGGATCGAGCCCCGTGTTGGGCTCCCTGCTTCTCCCTCTCTCACTCTCCCTGCTTATGTTCCTCGCTCTTCTCTCAAATGAATAAAATCTTTTAAAAAAGTACAATTCCGATCAAAATTTCAGCGGTTATTTTGTAGATACTAATGATGGGATTCTAAAGTTGAAACGGAGAGGCGCGTGCTGAAGGACAGCAGAGTCGGAGCACAGACACTGCCCGACTCCAGGCTTGACTGTAAAACTGAAGTAACCAAGAAGGCGCAGAGCTGGCGGGGGCACAGGCCATGGAACAACAGACAGACCCCCCGTAAATGCTGTCACTTAGGACACAGGAACAAAGGCGGTACAAAGACCATCGTCCGAAGAGTTGGTGCTGAAGCAGCTGGATGTGTACACACCAAAAATGTACCAGACACGGACCTCAGACCCTGAAAAATTGAAAAATTAACTCAAAAGGGATCATAGACCTAAACATAAGATGCAGAACTATAAAACCAGAAGATAAACTAGAAAACCCAGAGGACGTTGTTTGGACATGATTTTTTATTCTTTTTTTAAGACTTCATTTATTTGAGAAAGAGAGTGAGAAACAGCATGGCGTGGGGGAGAGACGGGGGAGAAGCAGGCTCCCCACTGAGCCAGGAGCCCGATGCAGGGCTGGGTCCCAGGACCCTGGGATCATGACCTGAGCCGAAGGCAGATGCTCGACCAAGTGGGCCACCCAGGCACCCTGGGACATGATTTTTTTGGCACAACATTGAAGGCGAGATCCACACAAAAAAAAAAAAGTCATGGTTAAGCTGGACCCCAGTGAAGTTAAAACTTTTGCAACTGACAGTATCAAGGGAACAAAGAGAAAATATTTGTAGAAGACATGCCTGATAAAGGACTGTTACTCTAAGTAGACAAAGAACTCTTAAAACTCGGGACGCCTGAGGGGCTCAGTTGGTTAAGCAACTGCCTTTGGCCCAGGTCATGATCCCTGGGCCCTGGGCCCTGCATGGGGCTCCCTGCTCAGTGGGAGGCTCCTTCTCCCCGCTCTGCTATTCCGTCTGCCTGTACTCTCTTCCTCTGCCAAGTATGTACTTGACACAGATCACAAGTAGGCAGAGAGGCAGGCAGAGAGAGGGGGAAGCAGGCTCCCCACAGGGCAGAGAGCCCGACACAGGGCTCGATCCCAGGACCCTGGGATCATCACCTGAGCTGAAGGCAGAGGCTTTAACCCACTGAGCCACCCAGGCGCCCCTAAATAAAAAATCTAAAAAACAAAAAAAACGAGTTTTCAAGTCCTGGAAAGGGCTGCCTGAGATCCTTCGCCCCTAACTGTAAGAGACTAAAGTAACGAAAGCAGACTTGCACACGTACCAGTGAGCGTGCAACACGCCCGCCTGGCTAGGTCCTGGGCAAGAGGCCTCAGGCGGCCCTCGCTGCCCTTGGCATTAATCTGGCTCCGCGGGCTAGGGCCCCGGCTGCCGGATCAGGGGCCGTGGTCGGGGCCTCTCGGTATCGGGAGCCATCGGACCTGGAGATCTTTGTCGATGACGGCCGAGCCCGCCGCTTGCTGCTGGAGCCTGGGCGTGGCCCGGACAGCTGCCTGACCGCCGCGGCTGTGTGATTTCAGACAGGCCGACGGCCGCAAGGTCCTGCGGTCGAGCATCCGCGAGTTCCTGTGCAGCGAAGCTATGTTCCACCTGGGCATCCCCACCACACGGGCCGGGGCCTGCGTCACGTCCCAGTCCGTGGTCGCCCGAGACGTGTTCTACGATGGCAATCCCAAGTACGAGAAGTGCACGGTCGTGCTGCGGATAGCTTCCACTTTCCTGAGGTAATACTGCTGCCCTCCGCGGGCGGCCGCACCTTGCTTGTCAGGTGGCCTCGGCGCGCAGGCCGGCGCCGGCAGTGGACGTGCGCGGAGCCCATCCCCCGCTGGGCTCCTGCTGCGGGGGAGGCGGGGTGCAAAGGCACTGGGCGTTTCCTGGGTCGGGAGCCCTGTCCTGCGTGTGGATGGCTGCTCGGGCCCCCGTTGCCCCCAGGAGAGAGGAGGTGGCAGAGAGGCGGCCCGTGTCCCTGGAGCACCAGTGAAGGGGATGGTCTCAGGCCGGCAAAAGAGGGGCCGCCCAGATGCAGGGCTCTGGGACCCAGAAGGACACGGAAGTCACCCAGAAAGTGGCCTTGTTGGTGTCAGGAGCCACGCCTGCTGTGCCCCGTCCGCGGGGCCGTGCTTGCTCACACCCCCGTCCTCAGCCACGGTCCCTGCTCCTCCTCCCTGATGTCAGCGTGCCACCTGGCCTCCCCCGGTTCTGACCACTGGAACCTATGGCTGTTGGCAAACGGCTGTGACGTCTTCTGGTCCCCCTCCGGTGGAACCGGACAGACCCCGTGTGCTGGGAGCCATTCCTGCGGTGCATGAGCCTGAGCGCCTGGCTTTGTCTTTTGTCCTCCGTGGCCTAGAAGAGCCTGGGTGGTCGTCTGCCTCCCCCCAGGAGACCAGGGCCACCTCCCTGAGGGGCGCTCCCGGCAGTCTGACCAGTGAGTGGGCGGAGGTGGCGAGCACTGCGGGGCCAACCCCGTGCCCGCCAACGGTCATGGTGGTCGTTCAAGCCAGAAGTGTCTCCGGACACTGCCTCCGTCCCCTGCGTGACACGAGCACTCGGTTGTAGAGCTGACCCCGCTTGGGACTGGTAGGACGCCAGTCACCGACGCTGTCCTTGGGGTAGGGGGACGAGCGCAGAGCCCTGCTGGTCCCAAGCCGGTCGTGCCTCCCTGGGCCTCCCGCAGAGGCACACATGGTGTTGGCCAAAAGCAGAATGCGTGTGTCACTCAAAGACGAGTTGTGCTTTTCTTGGTTTTGTTTTAATCTGGGTGTTCTTCCTGGCCTTGGCCACAAGGCGAAGCGGCAGGCTTCTATCCCTGGAGGCTGGATGGAGCCGTGCTGAACCCGGTACAAACGCGGGTCTTCCTCCAGGTTCGGATCCTTTGAGATCTTTAAGTCCGCAGATGAGCACACAGGGCGCGAGGGCCCCAGCGTGGGGAGAAACGACATCCGAGCGCAAATGCTCGACTATGTGATCAGCTCGTTTTATCCCGAGACCCAGGCGGCGCACGCCGAGGACCGCGCTCAGAGGAACGCCGCCTTCTTCCGGGAGGTACGGGTGGCCGCGCACCGGCGTCCCGCCTGCTGGTGCGACTCGGTCTGCCTGGCAGATGGACAGAGGTTCTCTCTTGATGTCCCTGCCCTTCTGAGTCCCTCCCCTGTCCCAAAGCCTGTCACCTTTTGTGAGCGTTGAGCAGGACTGACTTCTTGGGAATGCTGCCTGGAGGGTCGGGGTTCTTGGACACACCCAAGGATCACTGTCTCCGTGGCACTGGAGGTGCTGTGTGCCCCCGCCAGGCCCAGCAGGAAAACGGGGTGGGGGAGGACCCCGCTGCGGGGGAGCCTGGGTGCTGGTGGGACTCACAGACAGTCCCAGTGGGGCCCCGGGTGTAGCAGCCTGGACCCAGCGCAGGTTTTGCTGGCTCGGTTTGCACCCGGTTATCCTCCCGGGCCAGAGTGGTGGGGATGGTCAAGGCTTCCGGGTGTTTTTGGTTTCATGGATAAAAGCCCAAATTAGTATATGAAAGAGACAGACGGGGTAAGTGGAAATAAGAGCCCACACGTGTGCTTTTCCCTCTCAGGGCTGAGTGTGCACCCGGAGGGCAGAGCCATGGGAGGAGTCTTCGGCCGCAGAGCTGTCCTTGGGGAGGGGGGGGCGGGGCAGGGGGCACCGTGCATCCGTCCTGTTTCAGGTGACCCGCCGCACGGCCCGGATGGTGGCAGAGTGGCAGTGTGTGGGCTTCTGCCACGGCGTGCTCAACACGGACAACATGAGCATCGTGGGGCTCACCATCGACTACGGGCCCTTCGGCTTCCTGGACAGGTGAGCCGAAAGGCCACTGGGGGTGGCCTGCAGGTGCGGGGCTGCTGTTCTCCCTGTTCTGTTTGGAAATGCTGGGTCAGCTCTTCCCAGCGGCAGAAATCCCGGGAAGGTTCCGAGACTGGAAATGGCCCCGGGGGGCCCGAGCAGGAGGAGGCGGTGAGCAGGCGGAGGCCGTGCCGCTCTGCTGCTGACTGGGCGGGCGGCGTCTGTGGCTGCGGCATCTGGACCTGAGCCGCGGGCCAGCAGCCCAGTGGGGCAGGGCAGCAGTGGCCCCGCAGAAGAGGCCTGCCTCACCCCCTCGGTGGTCCCCTTGTCCCTTGTGGCAGGTATGACCCCAACCACGTGTGCAATGCCTCGGACAACACCGGGCGCTACGCGTACAGCAAGCAGCCCGAGGTCTGCAAGTGGAACCTGCAGAAGCTGGCAGAGGCGCTGGAGCCCGAGCTGCCCCGCGAGCAGGGGGAGGCCATCCTGGCCGAGGAGTTCGACACCGAGTTCCGCTGCCACTACCTGCAGAAGATGCGCAGGAAGCTGGGCCTGGTGCGCACGGAGCTGCCCGACGACGAGGCGCTGGTGGCCAGGCTCCTGGAGACCATGCACCTGACTGGTGAGTGGGGGCCGGTGCCTCGGCGTTGGTCAGTGAACTAGACACAGCGCAGAACCGACTGTTTCAACCCTGCGGTGTGGGGTTTGGGGACAGCAGGCCCGTTCACCCCGCTGGGCACCCACTGCCCCCGCCCGTCTCCCCACCAGACACCCCGTCCTCATTCCCCCGCTTCCGCGCCCCTGGCAGCCCCGTTCCGGCGTCTGTCTCTGAATCGGACTCCGTGCGGGGCCCTCAGTGATACGGGCCCACACAGGGTCTGTCCCGTGACAGCGCCGAGGACAGCGTCCCCGGGGTCCCCGATGGTGTGGTGGGTGTCGGCCTTCTGGGCCTCTCAGGGCTGAGGGAAAGCCCGCGGTGTGGACGGACCACACGTCACTCCTCCGTCATCGCGGCTGCACGTGGGTTGTCTTCCCCTTGGCCTGTGTGGGTAACAGCACCACGAGACAGATGCACAGACGGACATCCCTTTGAGTCCCTGCCCTCGGTTCTCCCAGCACCGCGCGAGCAGAAGCGTCCACGTGTGCATCCCTCCAGCCCTCGGGAGCACTCTGCCTTCCTCCCCAAACGGTGGTTTTACGAAATTGAGGACGTGTCCTTCTGTCCGTTTGTTTTTCCCACTGTGCACGGGCTGAGAGGAGCCCATGTCCTGTCTTCGGGTGAACCGTCACGGCGGAGCGCGGCAGCGTGCCCAGCAGGCGCTGATGTCTCGCGCTTTTGGAGGCTGGAGGGCGGAGGTCGGGCTGCCCTGAGGGCCTCCTTCCGTCCTCGCCCGCCCGGGTGCTGGTCTGCGTGGTCTCTGCTCTGGTGTCCGGGCGACGCTGCTCTCGTGAGTTAGGAAATGTTCCCTCCTGTTCAGAAGCTTGGGAAGAACTGGTGATCATGCCCCACGTCCAGCAGAACTCAGCGGTGAGGCCTCTGGTCCTGCCGTTGTCTTTGCTGGGAGGTTCTGATTGCCCAGTGTCCTCGCTTGTCTCAAGACTTCCCGGATTTTGTGTCTCCTGAGTCCGTTTGGGTAGATGGCGTTTCCAGGGCCTTGGCCGGAGTCGCCCAGACTCTCCGCAGTCACGGCCACACTCCCATTTCTGATCTCAGTTACTTGCCCATAACCAAAAATGTCCACCTTCTCGATCTTTTCAAAGAATCAACAACTCTAGGTTTCAGTGACTTTTGCTGCTTTTTTGTTGTTTTGTTTAACTCTGCTGTACCCTGTTCCCTTCCTGTCGGCCAGCCTTCCTCTGCGTGTTCCCTTTCTAGTGCCTTACGGCTACGGTTAAGTTACTGGTTGAGGCTTTTTTCCCTTTGAGAGGAACCGACCTGGACCAGTGTCAGGGTCACGAAACCATGGACTCCCATCACCACACGGCTGTGCTCTTGCGTTGTCGGTGATCAGCACCGTTAAGTCCCGTCCGACCACTGCTTCCGTGGCGACCCTCAGTATTTGCTTCCAGTCTCCTGCCCCTACGTATTTTCTGATTTCCCTTGTGATTTCTTCATGGAGCCCCTGGTTCATCTTCACACTCTCTGGGAAATCTCTGGTTCGCCTTCCCTGAGTTCTGTCTTCATCCCGTCGTGCTTGGAGAAGACGCCGGTCTCTTGAAGCAGGCGGACCTGCTTTATGGCCGAACATGCAGTCTGTCCTCGGGAAGACAGGCGTCTGTCTGTCCGATGGAGTGGCCTGACCGCGTCCGCGGTCCTTGTCGGTCTGCCCTGCAGACCTCCCATCCGTTCTCCAGAGCGGGCCAGGGAAGCCTCTGGCTCCAGGGAACCGTTCCGTTTCGCCTTCCGTTCCACAAGTGCTCGGTTTGTAGGGCTCCAGCCGGGACACCTCGGTGAACGGGCTGTCCGTCAGCACAGGACGCCCTCGTCATCCGCGGGCCTCGTGCCGACAGCAGCGGGCCGGCCCCGCTCTGCAGCCTATGGTCTGCCTGCGCTTTCTCCTGTCCCTTCCCTTTAGACCGGACAAGCTGAAAGTTCTTTGTTTTAGTTCAAGCTGCCAGGCTCGTTCGGCAGCGAATCCACCTCAAGTCCTTGCTGATGGGGACCTGGGGCGCCGTCTCTGTCTCGCCATTTTCCCGCTTGTTTTCTCCGCTCCGGCTTCGTGTCCAGCTTCGTGTCTGCACCGTCTGGTCCCCTCTCGTTGCCTTTTGTGTCTGTCTCCAGGATGCTCTCCCGGGTTGACAGTGATTGTGTTTGGAGGTGGGTCCTTGGCCTGACTTGTTAGTGCTGCTGTACGTTGAGCCTGTGTGTTTGGACGTGTCAGGGGCTTGTCCTTGACGCTCTGTCACACCAAGCAGGCAGTGAGGATGGTGACCACAGCGGGGGTGGCCAGAGGCGGACCTTGGTGCCATATTTACCTGATTCATGGATAAGGGAACCAGGGCTTAGAGTGACTTGCCAGGGTCACAGTGGTGGCCAGGCTGGGTGGCAGTTGGGTTTGGGGGTTGCTGAGGCGGAGACTAGAGGGAAGGTCAGGAGCCCGTGGGCCTGGCGAGCGTCCACACTTGGTGTGACAGCACCCTGAGCGGTGGCGTGTTCCAGGGGCCGACTTCACAAATACCTTCTACTTGCTGAGCTCCTTCCCAGTGGGGCCGGAGCCCCTGGGCCTGCCTGCGTTCCTGGCCGCGCTCACCGCACAGTGCGCCTCCTTAGAGGAGCTGAAGCTCGCCTTCCGACCCCAGATGGATCCCCGGTGGGTACCCACGTCTCACTTTCTTGGAATTTGCTTCCAGAAGGAGACGACTGTTTAGAGCAGAGCGCGCTGGGGCACCCGGGAGGGGGGTCAGGCCCCCACGTCGGCAGCTCAGCCCACTGGTCAGAGAGAAGAACAGCAGTGCTGCCACCACTGGGGCAGGCCAGTGGCACAGGCCAGGGAGCAGCTTCCCAGAATGGCTCTTTCGTCTGCCCAGGAAGAGCCCCAGGGCCCCCGGGTCACAGCCAGACCAGGCTTTTCTGCGCCCTCTCCCACCGGGAAAAGCAAATGGTGCCCGAGCCCGCACTCACGAAGACGCGGGAAGCGCGGTCTCTGGGTTTTGACAAACAAGCCAGCAGCCCGTGTGGGAGAGAATTTAGTGCAGCGGCGCAGGGGGACAGGCTAGCAGGACTGGGGAAGGGGAATTGGTGCTGCCCCGCCCCGCCCCACTCTGCGAGTGCGCTGTGGAGAAGTGGACAGCAGTGACCTGCCTCCCCCCAGCGGTAAGTAGGTGCCCCATGCACCCCAGGAGCCTGCAAGTCAGCCTGCAGCACTTCCTCTCGGGGCACCCATGTCCCGAGACCGGCAAGGGCTGCTGGAGAGTGGGGGTGGATGGCTGCCTCACCCCATGGGGCCGGGGTCACCCCCCGGGGCAGTCAGCAGCGGCCCCGCGGAGCTGCTAAAGCCACCACCGCCTCCCCTGGGCCCCGATGGCCATCTTCCAGGTGCCCAGTGGCCCCGGGACTCCGCCTGCGGCAGGGGCGGGGCCAGGCCTCACGCTGCCCCTCTGCGCAGGCAGCTCTCCATGATGCTGGTGCTGGCACAGTCCAACCCTCAGCTGTTCGCGCTCATGGGCACGCGGGCGAGCGTCACGGAGGAGCTGGAGCGCGTGGAGCAGCAGTCGCGGCTGCAGCAGCTGAGCCCGGCGCAGCTGCTGAGCAAGAACAGGGCCCACTGGACCGACTGGCTCCAGGAGTACGGGTGAGGCCGTGGGGGCCGGGCGCCAGCGACTCCCGTGCAGGGAACCAGGGTGGGGGGGATCCACTGGAAAGATGAACCCGGATGATTCCAGAGCCCGGCTGGAGAAGGACAGGGAGGGCGTGGGCGACCAGGACGCCTGGCAGGCCGAGCGCACGCGCATCATGCACGCCAACAACCCCAAGTACGTCCTGCGGAACTACATCGCCCAGAATGCCATCGAGGCCGCCGAGAACGGGGACTTCTCAGAGGCAAGCGCACACCCGGCCCTCCTCCGTGCTTGGGTCCTGCTGCAGGCGGCGGTCCAGGGAGCGAGGGCTAGTCTCTAAAACGCCTCTCCTCGTTCCTCTCCAGGTGCGGCGGGTGCTGAAGCTTCTGGAAACCCCGTACCACAGGGACGGGGAGCCCACCGAGGCTCTGGGAGCCACCGGGGCAGACAGCGGGGGGAACTCGTACAGCAGCAAGCCCCCACTGTGGGCGGCCGAACTGTGCGTGACGTGATCCTCGTAATAGCCTCGGAGGCCTCCACACGTGGAGTCCCGAGGCCCCGAGTCCTACCGAGTCCTTGAGGCGGCGCACACCCCATGGGCACCCCAGCCCGTCTCTCCATGACGGCCGAGACGTCCAGTCAGGACCTGACCCGTCTCCGTCTGACGCAGACTCAGCAGCCCAGCCCGCGCTCAGGGCGCTCCCTATCAAAGCCGCTTTGTGCAGGGACAGGAGGGAAGCGGCCCGGCGGGGGAGGGGTGGAGCAGCCCCAGCCCACCTCCCTGGCCTTGGGCCACCCAACCGCAGGCCACGGCGTGGCTTCTGCCTACTGGGGAGACACGGCCCCCAAATAAACCAGCAGCTTCCGTGGTGCATCTCTCGGTGGCTCTGCCCCTGACCCGGCAGCCTGGGAAAAAGAGGTGCTGGGTGGGGGGGCGGGGAGGCGGGGTCTGGGGAGTATGGGGGGGCTGGAGCACACCTGTGTCGGCAGCCTCAGGCGTCCTGATAGTAGTTGTTGAAGTTGATGCGCAGCAGGAAGTCCTCCAGGTGCGGCTGGTAGCCTCGGTTCACCAGCTTGGTCACCACTGGGGGGACCAGGAGCAGCTCAGCCAGGCCCATGTACGGGCTCCTGCCCTACAGGCTCCTGCCCCACGGTCCCCAAGCCCTCCCGGCCCTGGGGGACAGTCACCTTTAAAGAGGAAGTGGGAGTAGTACTTAAAGGTGCTGTAGGACTGCTGCATGAGGGCGAAGTTGGGGTGCTGCGCGCCGCGGGGGCCGCCGGCGGGGACCCAGGGCTGCGAGATGAGCTGGCTGCGGAACTTGAGCACGAGGCTGAAGATGCTGTGGATGACGTTCATGACCGGCGCGGCCTTCTCGGTCAGCAGGCCCCTGGGGAAGCGCGTGGCCGCCGGTGAGGGGCGCCCGGGGCCCCGGACGCGCACGCACAGAGGCGCCCCGGGCGCCCGGCTCACCGGAACACGGCCTTGTGCAGGTACTCGGCGTGCGCGCGCTGGATGTCCTCGAGGTCGCCCACCTGCGCCAGCCGGGCCCGGAACTCGCACCAGGTGACGTGCAGGATCTGGTTGGCGATGTAGCCCTGCGTGACCTTGACAAAGTGCTGCATCTCGTGCTTGAAGAGCTGCAGCTGGCGGAACTGCACGGAGCCGGCCGCGCGGCTCACCAGAGCTGGGGGGGGGGGGGGCCGCGGGGTCAGACGTGCACGCGCGCGGCTCACTACAGCGGGAGGGTCAGACGTGCACGCGCGCGGCTCCGCAGCACTGCGGAGGGGCGGGGGGGAGGGGGGGTCAGGCGTGTGCGCGCCGCCCAGGACAAGCCGGGCTCCGGCCGCCCTCACCGGCGCGCTTCAGGTGGAAGCAGACGTCCTTGAGCGTCCACATCATGAGCTTGAGCTGCAGCAGGAAGGAGAAGATGCCGCTGTACCTGCTCAGGCAGCCCTCGGTGAGCACCACGTTCAGGGGCCAGTCGACCTGCGGGCGAGGCCGGCTCAGCGCGCCCCTGCGGGGATCCCCCCACCCACCGCCACTCGGCCCGGCCCTGCTGACCTTGTATCTGAGCTCCAGGCAGCTCAGCACGTCCGGCGCGTTGGGGGCGAAGGCCTCGGGCAGGAACTTGAGGGCGAAGGAGAGGTTGGCGGCGAGCGGCGTGTCGCCGTGCAGGCTGTACCGCAGGGCCTTGCTGAGCACCGAGTTGAGCACCAGCGGGTTGAGCAGCTCCCCGGGCGTCTGGCCCGCCCCCAGCTGAGGCAGGAGAGGGCACAGGCGTCCCAAGGGAGTCCCGGCACCGAGGCCAGCGGCCACGCCCACGCCGCGCCCCCGGTCACCTTCTCAAAGAGCAGGTCGCTGAGCGACTGTGCAAACTCGCCGTCCTCCATGAGCAGGAAGTGCCGCAGCGCCTCGAAGTGCGCCTCCAGCCGCAGCTCCACGAAGAAGTAGTCCACGGCGGCCTTGTTCACCAACGAGACGCTGGCGGGAGGGGCCCAGGGTCAGGGGCGGCGGGGGACGGGGCGGGCGGGGCGGGCAGGGCAGGGGTGGGCACTCACTGAGCGGCCAGCGGGGCGCTGATGGAGTGCTTCATGAGCACCGGCAGCGGCAGCAGCTCGCTCAGCTGCACCGCGGTCTCATCTGCATCTGATCGGACGTGGGGGTCCTCCGGGAGGGCGAAGGCCCGGGGAAGCCCATGGTGCAGCAGGTGGGCGGCAGGAGGCTCTGCTATAGGACGGCAGATGGCCATTCAGCACAGGGGACACGCTGGGCTTCCGCCTGCCCGCCTGCCCGCCACCGCAACCAGCCACTCACACATGGCCTCGTAGCTGTCCGGGTACTGCTCCAGCCCGTACTGCTCTGCCAGACCCGCTAGGTAGGCCTGCTCCCGGTCCCAGCGCTGGGCCACGGCCGCCTCCTCACCAAGGCCGGGGCTGCTCTGGGCCGCCACGTCGTCCTAGGAAGGAAAGGGACAGTGGGATCCCCTACGTACAGCCCAATCCTGGCAGGCCAGACCCCTAACCCCATCTGTCCTCACCTGTGAGCTTAGAGGGTGATTTGGAGAGAAGTTCTCCGTGTCCCTACTCGGTACCGGTCCTGAGCAACGTAAGTGGGGCAGGAAGAGTATGAGGGCCAAGTACCCCTCCACAGTGGGACCTCCCAAGTCCCCAGGGCTGCAGACTCCCTGCCCAGACCCCTCCTGGGCCCACAGGTACCACCAGTGATAGGAGAGCTGTAGGGGTCCCACTGACCTGGCTCTTCGGGGATACCATCACCCAGGTCCCCAGATAGAGCCGCTGCGGACGGCAAAGCCTGGAGGCCATGTGGCTCCCCACCACTGGAACCAGCCACCTGAGCAGAGTCGCTGTCTGAGGCCGTTTCTGTAGGCATCTGTGGCTCGTGCTCACAGACGGGGCTCTGTGCTCCCAGACTGAGGCCTGACCGGGACACCTGGTCAGTGAGGCTCTGGCAGGGCCTGGGCATATCGGGCTGGCCTTCCCCAGAAAGTGCACTCAGTGCCACGTGGGACTGAGACACGTGTCCATGGACGTTCCACCGCGGTCGGGAGGGGGCCACATCCCACACGTTCTCCCCCACCTTGATGCTGGCGTCAGACACGTGTCCGTGGACGTTCCACCGCGGTCGGGAGGGGGCCATCCCAGAAGTACAGCCGCCTATGGGAACGCTGCCTTCTGATACACGCTCAAGGAGCTGCTCCATGGCCTGACTGCTCCCCTCCTGGGGGACGGTGTGCCCAGCGGGGTGGGGGTGAAGCAGAGCCACGTGTCTATCTGGGACACCTGTGTTCCCTGGCTGTGTGACACTGTCCCGCCATAGCTGCTGCCCCTCATTGCTCGAGCCACCTCCTATAGTCTGCAGGGACCCTGGGGAAGCCAAGGGGGCTACAGCGGGCCTCAGGATGGTTCTGAAATCATACTCCTGTGTCCCAGCAGGCCCTGTGGCCACCACATCGGATGGAGCCGAGGGAGGCAGGTCGGAGCCGATGGTTTGTAACGCCTCCTCCAGGACAGGGGTCACGCCAGCATGCGCAGGCGGCTCGGCCTCCTGGGCTCTGGGCAGGAAGTCTTGGATGCTGAGGCCCTCAGAGAACGGCCCCGGCCTGTCCCCTGGCCCCGGCTGCAGCTCAGATCCTGGTGCTGAGCCGTGGGCCCCTGCAGCTGGCGGCCTGACTTGCTCCGGCGTCCGCGAGTTCAGCCAGTCCCAGGCAGCCACATGCTGCGGCTCTGCACACCTGGAGTCGGAGCTGCTGCCGCCGGCAGGGTGCTCATGGCCCGAAGACAAAGTCTGAAACACAAGTGGGTGTCAGTCTCTGAAGCTCGGTTCTGCAACCAGCACCAAAGCTCATGGAGCCGGTAAGTGCTGGAACAGGCCAGTGCAGACATGAGGCATCCAGTTGCCAACCCCATGCTCTGCGCCCAAAGCCCACCCCCGGCTCCTCACCTGGGAGCCGGCGGCCGGGAGGACGGCCAGTGGCTCCGGGGCCTTCCCTTCGGACACGTCCTTCAGCATCCCCTGAAACTCGGGAAGCGGTGGTGAGCACCTAGCCCTGCACCACCCAACCCTAACCCTCAGCACCCAACACACGGAAGCCACGGCTCCCAGCTGCCCCAACGGGCCACAGCACGAAGACGAGAAGAGCCTGGGCCTACAGAGAGCACCCTGTGCTGCCCACTGTCCGGCGCCAGCACGGCCTCCTCCCAGTCCCGACGTCCCTTGGCAAAGTTGCCAATCCTTTCCCAGAGCCCAGGTCCGCAAGCACTCAGGGGCTCCGAGACCGCCAAAGCCCAGGGGAAAAGCTCCCATCCGAAAGCAGCAATACCTGAATGTGCTTCTGATCTTCTACGAGGAAACGAAGCCGTGCACTTGCCAGTCGGTGCCTCTGGATCTTCCACAGCGCCTTCTGCTCTCGGCGAGCTGCTTCTGCCGACAACTTGCTATAATGGTCAACCAGCGCCTGCCTAAAGCCACACCCAGAGATACCCAGCTGCCGTGGCCACCCGACACTGTCCAGCTGGTACCCCACGGGCTAGGGTGGCTCTCCACGGCAGAGGCCCTCGGCACCTTCCCAGGCCAGCAACTGGTCCCCGGTGGGGCCCCCTACTGCACCTGCAGGGGCCTCGCTGGACAGGTGTTTCTGCCCACCAGACCAGGACCCTGGAGGACAGGCACCTAGCCAGGGCTCAGCTGACATCTGCTGAGCAAATACCAGAATGAGCCGCTACATGGTCGGAAGCAAGAGGACAGGCAGGAGGCCCAGGGCTGCCAGGCCCCCCATACGAGGGGTACCTTCCTATTCTGCTGAACTGAAGACAAGTGCCAAAGGGTACAGAGAGCATAAGGCAAACGCCGCATCGGCTTCCCTGGCCGCTCTCCCCGCACGTTACTCCCAGCCATTCTGGTCCTTTCAGCAGCAGGGAACAGGGTCAGACCTGGACTGGCTCATTCCCACGCGGATGCCCCAGACCAGGAACACCGCCCTACACTCTGCTGTCTCCCATCGACAACAGAAGAACATCCACCCCACACGCACATAGGCACACATGTGCCCAGGCGCGCGCACGCACGCACACGACACGTGCTCCGTGAACAGTATCTAAGGTCAGGACGACTGTGGTCCTGAGAGAAGAGGCAGGAAGAGACAGCCCCCCAGAATGGTGCCCCTGGGAGAGGCCGGCTCTGCTGCCGGGTTACAGGAGGCGCAAGGGAGGGCAGGGCAAGCTAAAGGCCCCACGAGACAGCCTCCTGGACACCGGGCTGGACAAGTGCCCCGTCCGTGTAGCGTCCGGCTCACCACAGGCTTAAAAATGAAAAAAGGGTTGGGTGTTGTTGACCTTGAGAACAAACAAGAGACAGGCAAGTAGGAGAGACAGACCCACCGCGCATGCCCTGTCTGGGCTCCAGTCCGCACGACCCCGCCGCGAGGACAGGGGAGCGCACGGAGTGTGGCGGAGCTGCCCGAAGCCCTCCGCCCAGGCGCACGCGGGAGCTCGGACCCCCACTCTTCACACACACTTGAGAATCTTCAAGATGCAAAGACGACCGTCTCGAGATCCCGCCAGGACAGCCCCGAGCGGCTGCCTCGCCTGCGGCCGCCTACCTCGCCTTCCTCTCCAGCTGCTCCTCCAGGACCCTCAGCCGCCTCTCCCTGTCGCAGAGCTCTCGCGCGGGGCCGACGTCGTCATCCAGGGCCTCCTGCCGGGCTGCCCGGCGCCGCTGCACGAGGCACCACACGCGGCCCGGCGGGTCAGAGCTGGACCCCACGGGCCCCCTCCCCCGGCGCCCCTGCACGAGGCACCACACGCGGCCCGCGCGGGCCCCAACCCCGGCAGCCGCACTGCCTACCTCCTGGTCCTGCACAAACTGCTCCTTCAGCCTCTGAAACTGTTCTCGCTTCCGGGCGTCCAAGGCCATGCGTTCCGAGGTCTGCCGATCTGTGTGGAGATGGGGGTGCGGTATGGTGAGGTGCCTGCGCGGGCAGCCCCAGAGCCACGGAGGGTGACCCGAGCCGCACGCACCACTGAGGGCTCGCAGGACTCTGGATGCTGCTTCCCGAGCCTGGACAATCAATTCTTGCTTTGCAATTTCCATTCGTAATTCCTGAGAAAGACCGTCTGTCAACACATCCAAATTCTCTGTCCCCCGCTCTAGGATGGTCTCCAAGCAGGGGCTGCTCAGACCCCGCGCAGGCCCCTCCAGGGACGGCACCCTGGCTCCACAAGCCTCAGCAGTCAACAGGCCCCCACCACCCCGAGCAATCTGGGCCGGGACCCCCCGCCTGCGTGCACCCACCCGGAGGAGAGCAGGGGCTCGAGGCGGGCTTCTCCACAGGGATGGAGGACAGGCCAGAAGCGGCTTGCCATCAACCCCCCCCCCCCCCCCCCCCCCCCCCCCC
>NC_081562.1:459683-488010 GCF_022355385.1 Mustela nigripes | reverse complement strand
CCCCCGGGCACGTGAAACACTCGAAGCTCAGGCCCTGGAATACCAGTCCCTTCGGAACAGGAGAGGCGCTCAGAGTCCTCCGGGTGCGGGAACCTCTGGTCCTGCTGCCCAGGACTGGGCCTGTCTACCACCCAGCCAGCCCCAGAGAGAAAAGGACAGCCCCTGCCCGGGCGTCCCCCACCCAGATAACCCTACTCAGACACAGAACACCAGGGGCAGCCTCCCCATCAGCCCGAGACCCTCAGAGGGGAGGGAGGCCCCACGGCGCCCAGCACCTTCTCTTCCTTGCTGATAGAGCTGTGGCGTGCCACCCTCTCCATCCGCCCCACATAGATGGCACAGTCCTTCTCGACCTCCTTCAGCTCCTCAGGGGAGAAGATCACCGAGATCCGAGGGACGGGGACATCAGAGCAGCAGAGGTAATGCTACCAAGAGGGAAGAGCTGAGGTGAGCCAGTGACACGCAGACCCGTGCCCAGCTCTGCCTCGGTTCCTGGTGGCCTGGGGGACAGGGACAGCTCCCTTTCTCAGACATGTTCATTCACCCTAGGGCCACCTCCAGGACACTCCAGGTTGTGTGCGGTCTCTGCCCAGGCCATGGCTGCCTCCCACCAACGACCCTCCAGAAGCCACAAAGACCTCTCCTTGGCCTCCCTCACTGGACGAGTGTGGGCTACAGGCCTGGGCAGAGGCCTTGAGCTCAGCCCAGACAGAACAGACCCCATCCCACAGCTAGCCACCCCCCAGACCCGCTCCCTCCCCAGGGAGCCCCGGCCTGTGCACTCCCCAGCATCTGCCCCTCCCCATGTCCTGCAGCTTCGGTCTGTTCTCAGCCCAGCACAGGGAGACCTCATGGGCCACAGGCCTCCTCCCAGCCCCATCCTGGGCAGCCCGCCTGCACCCCGCTCCACAGCTCTTCGCCCCAGGGACAACACGTGGGCCGCTGCCAGGACTCCTCCTGGGAGCCTGACAAACCCTTCTCCCCAACCCACTAAGCCACGAAGACATGACTCCCTAAACCAGGTCCACCCTCCTGGGGAAGCAGCCCGTACCTGTCCCACCGGGACAGTCTCCCGCATGGAGAGAGGGGGAGGAGAGAAGGAGCCGCCCCCGGCTCCGAAACGCCTCTGCTTCTCTTATCTCTGGACAAGCTCCCAGAGACTCGACAAAGCTGCTGTGACATTCAGGGGAAAATGAGACTGACCACAAACTACAGAGGAAGGGACAGGAGGGCGGCCCCCCTCACCTGGGGGCAGCAGACTTTCAGCAAGTTGATGGTCTTCCCGCAGACATACACGTCGTGGGCGATGTGCTTCAAGAACACGGGCACGCAGTCCTCCACCTCTTTGGAAATGAGCACGTAGCCGTGGGTCCAGTAAAACTTATCTGAATTGGAGACAGGACACACGGCCGGCCGGGGTAGAGCACTGGCCCTGAGCCACATGATGGCAGAGGCCCAGCCCAGCCACCAGCAGCCGCCTACCTCTGAAGCCCAAGTACTCGTGGTTCACCTGGATCATGAACTCGCCGCAGACATCTCTGAAGACGCCGCTGTACACCCAGTCGTGGATGAACCTGCCACAGCGGATGGGCCCACAGTGAAGGGTCATGGCAGCCACATGTGTATTCTGACCGAGGCCACAGCCCAACCCCCTCCTGCCTCCCCACGCAGCTCTCCCCTCCTCCCCCACAACCTCCACCACTAGCAGGTGTGCGACAACAGACTGCTGTTGTACATCTGCGGTGGGTACGCGGTCTGCGCGGGGTAGGCGGTCTGCGTGGGGTACGTGGGGTGCACAGGGTACACAGTCTGCGCGGGGTTCGCAGTCTGCTCAGGGCTCGTGGTCTGCGCGGGATACGCTGTCTGCTCAGGGTATGCGGAGTGCACAGGGTACACTGCGTGGGGTTCACGGTCTGCGCGGGCCCCACCTCGTGTAGGGCTCGCAGCTGGTCTTCAGCAGGGACAGGAGCACGGGGTAGTGTTCGTTGCTGCAGTTATCCAGAGCTTCCTGATACAGGTAGGAGAGCAGCTTCACCCCCTGGAGACAGCAAGGGGAAGTTTGGGGCGCTCACCACACACCCCTGACGCCTAGCCGCAGCCCCACCGCTCAGCCGCCCCTCGGGAAGAACCAGAACTCACGGTGGGGAAGGCGGCCCCGGGCTCCCCGCTGCTGCTACCTGGGAGCGCAGCGCCCACGCCACAGAGCTCGGCCAGGTACCTAGATGCAGAGGCTGCATGAAACCAGGTGGGCAGACGCACCGCACCCCCAGGACCAGGGACACCGGAGCAGAATGTCCCCCAGGCACATCTATGCCTGCCTTCACTGAGGACGGGGACTCCAGACCAGAGCCTCCTGCCCGGCCCCTCCCTGCACACCCCGTGCACCCCCACCCCCTTCTCAGGCTCGGACAAGACTCGGAGCCACCCTGAGTCTGTGACCCTTCCCCTGCACCTGTCGCACCCCACCGCGTCCCGCCCAGTGACATCTCCTCTCACTCGCGGACTGGGCTGACCCTGCCCAGACCCCTCGGCCTCTGCCCTGCTGCAGTCCACGTCCACGAGACAGCACTGTGCGCCTGCCCCCCCCCCCCCCCACACCCCGCCACTAGCCCCTCTGCCCGTGAGGTGTCCTCTCCCACTGAACCTCCCTCCCCAGCACCCCCAGGCCCCAGGCTCCCTTCTCCCAAGGGCACCCTCCACACCACTCCGCCCGCTGTTTACCCACTGGCCCGTGAGCGCCAGGGGCCAGGACTGTGGGGACCCTGGGTGCCTTTCAGGCAGGAGCCCCCAACCCCAGACAGGGCCTGCCACGGAAGGCCACCGACAGATACTCAGCACACGGCACCCGGGGAGCCCGTCGGGGGCAAGGGCCCCTGTTCTCACCAGCCCTTTGCAGCCCCGCAAGCCCCAGAGCGGCCCCCGCCGGGGCTCACCTGAGCTGCCGGCCCAGTTTCTTGAAGAGAAAGCCAATGGTGAGGAGGCTCAGGGTGGGCGGCGTGGAGAGGACGCAGGCCCGGTAGTACCGCAGGTACCTCCTCAGGCCGCTGGTGAAGGCCTGCGGGGAGAGGGCGCTGGAGGCAGGGCGGCCGCACGCCGGGACACCGCTGCGGCACGCAGAATGCGGACACCACCGGAGTGGGAGGAAAAGCCCTGGGGCTCCATCATCTGTGGAACGGCCACGTCTGGGTCGTGCCCAGGGACCCCCGCCCAGCTGGAAGCAAGGACCCTTCACGAAATCCCAGGGCCCAGACCAGCTACACCAAGAAACTTGGAACTGGGGGGTCCCAGGGGGAGTTCTGAACCACTGGGATCTCGACCACACGTGTGTCCGGGGCTGCGTCCACAGCCACAGCGCCCTACCTCAGCCTCCGCCTCCACGGGAGGTCTGCGTGGAAGGCTCCGGAACAAAAGTCAGTTCACCCACCAGCCATGTCCCCCACCCCACACGGCGGGCCCTCCCGTCCGTCAGTTCCCTACTAGCTTCCACCAGCTGCCCCGTGCGTCTCACACCTGACCTCATCAGGTCGGCCAAAGGCAATGCCACTGGGCCCCAAAGTGAAGGGGCTCAAAGTGCCCCCGCTGTCTCCTCTGCTCAGCCTCCCTCTGCTGTTCTGTTTTCCCAAAGCTCCAGCCGCGTCTGGAGGCCTGTCCCTCCCCGCAGCCCACACCTGCTGTCCCAGGGCTGGGGGTGCTCTACCCAGCATATGGACCGACTGCAAGGTTCTCCAGAAGAGATGGCTCAGCCCCAGGGCCCAGAACCCCAATGTCCCAAATAAGGGAGGACACGGTGTGACTCCCTGAGGGCCAAGCAGGGGACAGGCAGTGCACGCCCACCCCGTACTGCCACGGCCCCGAATGCTGGGGGCACCTCTGTCCCATGGCCTTTCTCCCCAGGTCTGCAGGTAAGTGACATCATCCCGGGGATCCTGTTCCCAGAGAGTGACTGTCAGCTTTTAGACATTGCTAAGGAAACAAAAAGTGGTCCTGGGGTAGAATTCTGTGGCTCCAGGGAAGGTCTGGGACAGCCACAAGGCGGAGGGCCACACCTGGAACACGAGGCCCTTGCCACACGAGGAGTCCAGCACAGGCTGCAGAGAGAACTGGCTCAGACGTGCGTAGTGCGTCCCGCACACGGCCACCTCGGCGAGGAGGCTGCTGACGCTCTCGGGAGAGGCTCCGGACACGTGGACACCTCGCTTCACCGTGAAGGTCTGGGCCGGCTGGACAGGGCAGAACAGAGGCTACTGAGTCAGGCACCCAGAGCCCGACATGGTATCACTGTCCCCCTCCACCCACTCAGCACGGCGCAGTGTCCCCAAAACCACGCCGCACAGACGGGAAGCACCGAGAGCAGAGAGCAGACAGCCACCAGGCAGAGCCCGACTGTCCCCCACTCAGCAACAGAAGCTACGCCTGCAGAAACAAAGCAGGATTTCGCACGGACCACACTGCAGAGTGCATGTCAGAACGTGACGCCCACTGCGGGAGAGGGCACAGGGGAACACGGCGCAGTCACCGGATCTGGTCACTCGGCTCGCAGGGCACTGCAGGGCTGTGGCAGAGCATGTTCTGCATCACTGCCTGCCGGGCAGGCCGACAGACAGCCCCAGACATCCCAGCCGACGCAGCTCTAGCCACAGGCTCCAACAGACACAACACCTCCCAACACATTAAGATGATAAATGTTCTGGGGCGCCTGGGTGGCTCAGTGGGCTAAAGCCTCTGCCTTCGGCTCAGGTCATGGTCCCAGGGTCTTGGGATCGAGCCCCACATTGGGCTCTCTGCTCAGCGGGGAGCCTGCTTCCCCCTCTCTCTCTGCCGGCCTCTCTGCCTACTTGTGATCTCTGTCAAATGGATAAATAAAATCTTAAAAAAAAAAAGATGATAAATGTTTTGTGTGTTTTATTGCAATTTAAAGAAAAATTTAAGCAAACAAAAAAACCCTCCCAAAAAAGAAGAACTCAGGACCTGATGGCTTATCAGTGAATTCTACCAAACAATTGAAGAACTAACACCAATTGTTCTCAAACTCTTCCAAAACCCAAAAGGGGGGATTACTTCCCAATTCTAAGAGGCCAGTATTGCCCTGATTCCAAAGCAAGATAAAGACACTATAAGAACAAAAAACTATAGGCCAACATCTCTTATGAACATAAATGTAAGAATCTCTGACAAAATACTAACAAATCGGGGCGCCTGTGGCTCAGTTGGTGAAGCGTCTGACTCCTGGTTTCGGCTCAGGTCACGGTCTCAGAGGAGCCCCACAGGCACCAGCCTGGACATGGAGTCTGCTTGAGATTCTCCAGCTTCCCTGGCCACCCACCCAAAAATGAATAAATAAATGTGAAAAAGAAACTACTAACAAGTCAAACCCTGCGGCATATTAAGAAAGGGCAGCTCGGCACCCAGGAATCAATCAGTCTGGCCTTCACCGACGGTCACGCTTGTCTGCGAGCTGCTTCAGCACCATGGCAGAAGACATCAAGACCGAAACCAAGAACTTCCAGGACTTCATGACCACTAACAGGGGAGACAGCTCCGTGCGCGAACGGTACCAGCACCTGTATGCGTCCCCCAGCGCCATATCCTGGGTGTCAGCCTGGGACGACCACCAGGCAAGAGGCTGTTTCCTGGGAAGGCGGGACCCGGCCGCACCCCTGCCCTCTGTCCTCGATCCCTCTCCCACCCTGGGATCCTGCGCCACAGCTCGGCTACCAGTAAATACTCACTGGAGAAGTGGAAAGAAACAAAACAATAACGCTATAAACCACAATAGAATGAAGAAACAATAGCGTTACCTTAACTGGTGCAGAGAAAGCATTTGACAGATTCCAGCACATTCAAGATAAAACCCACGTGTGACAGCCCACGGTTAGCGCCATGCTCCACAGTAAAAGACCACAAGACTGTCCCCTAGGACACAGGAGGCCGGAATGTCGGCTTTCACCATTTCCATTTAAAACAGCAGTGGCAGTGGCAGCGGCACCTGGGTGGCTCAGAGGGTTAAAGCCTCTGCCTTCGGCTCGGGTCATGGTCCCAGGGGCCTGGGATGGAGCCCCGCATCGGGCTCTCTGCTCAGCGGGGAGCCTGCTTCCCCTGCCCCTCTGCCTGCCTCTCTGCCTACTTGTGATCTCGCGCTCTGTCAAATAAAAAAAGAAAACCTTAAAAAACAGAGAGAGGAGGAAGGAGCAGCGGACACCTGCCATGACTGGGGAGCCCCGAGGACACGGTGCCGAGTGAAACCAGCAAGACACAGAAGGACAAATCCTGTCTGGCCCCACTTCCCGGAGGCACCCGAGTGGTCAGACTCAGAGCAGACAGTGGGGCCGGGGAGGGGGCTGCAGGGGGAGAGTATGTGGTGGGGTCAGAGTTTGGGAAGTTCAGGTTGGGAGGGTGAGGATGACACAACACTGGGAATGTAGCCAATGCCACTGAACAGCATACTTAAAATTGGTTTAAAAAAAAAAAAAACCGTGGGGGGCACCTGGGTGGCGCTGGCAGTCAGGCGTCCAACTCCCAGTGTCAGCTCAGGTCCTAATCTCAGGATCGTGAGCTTGGGCCCCACGATGGGCTCGACACTCGTGAGGAGTCATTCCCTCGACCTCACAAGCACACCCACACGTGCACTCTCTCTCAAAATGAATACATCTTACCCAAAAAAAGTGATTAAGATGGTAAATTTTCTCTTATGTGTATTTTACTGAAACTGAAAAGAAAAGGGAGGGGGTTGCTTCGCAGTAAGGTCATTCGTACAAGGCCTCAAAACGGCATTCTAGAAAGTCTCCAGAGGGTGGCCCTCAAGCCAGCACCCCCGTCAGTCACCTGAGGCAGGACCTCATGTCTCCGGGGCAACCCCCAGGACGCGCACTGAGCACATACTCGAGTTTGAGAACAGCCACTTGGTCACGACGCTGAAGAGCTGGAGAGGCGGCTGCTGACCCCAGAGGAGGCCGCAGAGCGCGCAGGAAAGGCTTCGGGCTCGCGAGTGCACTCGTTCACTTTGTGGAAGAACAGCCGCTGCTGCTCAGAAGGAGCCCAGTCCCCCCACCGCCAGGAGAGAAGCCGCAGCACTGAGTAAAGCCAGCGACTGTGTCTGAACCGCAGGCCCCTTCCTGCACGGCAGGTGCTCCCCGGGGCCGAATGTACGCCCCGCCAAGCACAAGGAAGGCTCCGAGGGCCACTCGGTGCCTCTCGAGGATGGTCAGGGAAACGGGGAGCACATTTCTATGGCTCCACCAATAGCATAAACGTCTCACTTTTGTTCGGTTCTAGAAGGACGCTCATCAACGAGTACTTTTTAGAACTGAAACGAGAAGACCATGGCCACGTCCTCCAGGCAGGCCATGGAGCCAGCTTCCCTGGCGACCTGCGGCATCCTCCCCCCGCCCACCGCTGAGGCTGGCATCCAGCCGCCCACTTACTGCACTGGGCTCCCCTCTGCCCCGCACAGTGCCCGGCCGACGGCGGGCTGTCCAATGGAGCCGGGGCTGTCCCCGCACGCCAGCGCTGGCTCACCTGGCAGAGGGAAAACGTGGCCGACGCGACCCCGATCAGGACGTTCAGCGCATCCTTCACCAGCTCACACTCCTTGACCAGGACAAGCTGTGGGGCCTGCAGCAGACCCCCGCCAAGCACCTGCAGCTCCCCGTGGCGGAGCCTGCAGAACCTGTCGAAGGCGTCCCTGCCGGCCTCGGTGAGGTAGGGCTCCTCTCTGTGGCCGGGGGGGCTGTGGGAGACAGAGGAGGGGGCACTGAGCGGACGGAGCGACACGGACACCTCATCCGCATACAGAGAAGCCTGGGGAGAGGGACTAAGACCAGAAGCAGCAGGAAGCGCCCCCGCCTGCCCAGTGTCCAGGGCCACACGCCGGTCCTCAGCATGACCACCACACAGCGTCCACAGCAGCACGATTCACAACAGCCCAAGGCAGCAGCAGCCCAGGCATCCACAGACGGACAAGTGGGTGAGCAACGCATGGCCTGTCCATAAAGTGGACGATGACTCAGGCCTAAAATGGACACTAACACCTGCTGAACCTCGAAGACATTACACTAAGTTAAAGAAGCCACATACAAAACTGTACATGCCAAATAAGCATGAGGGCAAACTTTATGCTAAGTGCACTGACCGCTCCTGCGTCCCGGGACGGCACCAGGCGGCCAGCAGGGGGAGCTCCCGGCCGGCGCGGCCCCAGCAGGACCAGGCCCTCCCAGCAGGGACTCCCAGCCCCAGCCCGGTCCCGGGAGCACAGGAGCGGCTGTGAGAGCCCCGCCCCCCTCCAGACGTCCTGCTGAGCTTTCCTTGATTCAGTTTCAAGAAACAAAAAATCTCACAAATTTTCGGATGGAACATGCCTGCCGGGCCTTGCAGGCGTCCCCCAGCACACCTCCGGGGGCTCTGCCTCCACATGGTGCTGTGTTAGGAACTCACAGCCACATCACTCAAAAGCAGCCCAAAAAACCAGTATCGCTTTTTCAATATTCCTTTGAAAAGCATCAACCCATACTGAAAAACGTAAAAGAGCTGTTTTTTAAAATCCACTGAAAAACTAATTTCTTAATAAGGGGAGCTTAGGGAACACAAGCCTTTTTAAAACTTTTCTTCTGGGGCACCCGGGGGGCTCAGTGGGTTAAGTCTCTGCCTTCGGCTCCGATCAAGGTCTCAGGGTTCTGGGATCGAGCCCCTCCTCAGGCTTTCTGTTTGGCAGGGAGCCTGCTTCCTCCTCTCTCCCTGCCTCTCTGCCCACTTGTGATCTCTGTCAAATAAATAAATAAAATCTTTAAAAAAATAAAAAATAAGTAAGTAAAACTTTTCTTCTCATTTTTAATACCTAACCAGCTCCTTTCCCTTCCTCTGCACAAAACAAAAAACAAAAACCTTATTTTTAGGTCTAGCATCTCCAAAGAGTATCATTTATTCTTCAAAGACAAAAGTCACTTCCTGAAGGGGTAACAGCTCCAAGCTTGAGGACAGTCTAACATCAAGACACACGTCTGACCACCAGCACGTGTATATCCCCAACAGGCATGAGACACAAGATACAAGAACAATACATCTCAGAACCTATTAAACCAAAAACCCTTCTGAGGCACCTACGGGGTTCATGCGGTGAAGCGCCTGCCTTCTGTTCAGGTCATGATCTTGGGGTCCTAGGATCAAGCCCCACATTGATCAAGTCCTGCATCAGGCTCCGTGCTTAGCAGAGTCTGCTTCTCCGTCGGCCCCTCCCCTGCTCCTGCTCTCTCTCGCAGATAAACAAAACCTTTTTTTTTTTTTAATTTTTATTTATTTGAGAGATAGAAAGAGAGAAAAGAAACAGGGGGAGCAGGGATTGGGGGGGCAGGGAAGCAGGCTCCCCGCTGAGCAGGGACCCCCCCCCCCCCGATGTGGGGCTCGATCCCAGGCCCCTGCAATCACGACCTGAGCCAAAGGCAGTCTCTTAACTAACTGACTGAGCACCCCAGCTGTCCCTCTCTCGCAAATAAATAAAATCTTAAAAAAAAAACCAAAACTCCTTTTTAATTGACAACGCTTGTCAATCCCCCTTCCCCTCATCCAGCAAGTCTGTGAGTGCAGGGGGCGGCGAGGACACGCCCAGCCTCACGGAGGAAGCACCGACTGGGATCCCAGGGCAGGGCGGGGCTCCAAGAGGCCCTGGGAGCAGCAAGAAGAGGAAAGAGTCAGTGTGAGCGGAGCTGAGGGGCCGCGGGGAGGACTTCGCGGGAGGACTGGCCCTCGCTGCAGACCCGGGCAGCCACGGTGTCGCAGGCAGAGCAACGATGTGCTCGTCTCTGGAGGGCAGCACCGACTGTGTGGAGGATGAAGGAGGGCTGCGGGGGACAGACAGGCCAGTTCCAAGGCGTCCAGGTTGGCAAGTGGGCCGTGGCCAGACCACGGACATCTGCCCTCACTCCCTCGGGAGAGAGAAGCATGAGGAAAGGCCTCTCGGGTTCCAAAGTCCTTCTGAGGTTCCTCAAGGGAGTCGCGGAGGGCAGGCGGACGCCTCAGGTGCCGTCCTATCTCTCAGCCCAGCGGCTCCTGCGCCCGCTCTTCCAGGGTCAGCACGAGCACCACTAAGGCCACGCGTGCACCCTCTGAGAACAGAGCGAAGGCAGAAAATCCCATGAAGGAAAACACCAAACTCCCCTTGTCCCCACGGAGAACTCAGCCGTGAACATAATGAGACCAACCCCCCCGCCCCCGCAGAATGAGCAGAGCCACAGAGAAACGGCAGGGAAGGCCGGCAGCAGGCAGGGCGGCCTTCAGACCTCCGTGGGTGCTCAGGCTGAAGCAGCGAGAGGGGTCCTCCAGGCTCTCGGAGGATAGAGTTTACGGTCCTAGGGCTGAGGGCGCACAGGCAGCTTGGGCTGCGGAGGGCAGCAGCTTCCCCAACTGCTCACTAGCCAGAGATCATGGTAGGAAACCAGCGGATGACTGGGTTTAAACTGAAACAAGTTCAAAAGATCTGCCAAAGGATCTAGAACAGAAAGCCTCCTGGCTCAGGGCCCTGTGGGATCAGGTTCGCACCAGAGCAGGCAGAGGATGATGCTTGGGGGAGGTGAGGAGGGCAAGGACAGAGGTCTGGTGAGCGACCCTATCTCCTCAACAGTTACCTGAGAAGCAGGAACTAATGAATGAAACACCACGGAGCAAGTATTTACAAAAGAAAGTGCTAACTTGTTGGCCCGCTTTTGAGACACGTGAGGGGTTAGCGGCAAGCGGGATGGCTAGACTTGCTTTGTACACCAGACAGAAAGTTGCAGGACACGAAAGACAAGGCAACCTCCACCAGTGGTGCGGAGAGAAGCAGGCAGCTGGCCATCCACTGCAGAGGAACCCACTGCAGGAGGGCGGTAGGGGAGGGTAGATGACCTCGCCAGCAGGAGCGGTGCCCGAACATGACTGGTACTTGTCTACACCCTGGCACGTGTCCATCCTCAGGAGACCCTGCTGGCCCCCAGACGCTGCTCCAAAGGCACTGTACCCCTGCTAACCCTGCCTCTTCCATCCCGTGCTCCCCAAAGTGGTCTTCCACAGAACTACCAGCACATGAGATAGGGCAAGAGGGTCCCAGGAGCAGATAGTGGGAAATATGTGTCCTCCAGCCCCAGTCTGGGAGCTTCTGAGCGACACCAGTGCCTTATAGACTCTGAGAGTCCTCTGCGCAGAGGCCTCTGGACCTGGGTGGGCCCAGGGGAGCACTGTGATGACCGAACTTGTCCACCAGAGAGCACCAGGGTCAGTCCTCGATGTGAAGACCGCGCCTGCCCCTGACTGCTCAGCCTGCGGGCTGCCCTCCACAGCTCCGACTGGGGGCCCTCGCCGTAGCACATCACTCCGCTGCCAACGGACTCTCTGATAAACCTCTCTGAAGCCTGCAAGTCCGTCCCTCAGCATCTCTCTCATGTCCTGGGACCCAGGTCAGGCCACACACGAGCCTGACTGAAACTTCCCGGTTCTTAATCCCATCATAGCTGCTCTACAAACAATGGCCTGAGCTCTCCTGAGTAAAGGCCATGCTCACATCCTGTGGGGGCGAAGGGCTGTGATTAGGGGCAAAGGCTCAAGTACCATCCAACTTGCTCCCAGCACCTCCGCCTGCTGGCCTCGTAGGTGAGCACAGCGTCCCACAGGTCGATGTCTGGAGTCATGCCTGGTTCAGACTGGGAGTCAGGAGTCAAATTAGATGCCGACTGGAACCCTTCATCATCAGACTGATCCACACTCTGAGGAACCTGGAGACCACAGGAGAGAAGGAAACATCATATAAGCTTTTGGGTCTAAATTTCACCCAAGTGTGGTCAGAATTCCTGGACTCCCCCCAAGAAACACCCAGCAGAATGTTTCCTCTACTTTTGCCAAGCACGTAGCTACTACACAATGTTTTTACTCCCACCGAGTGATTTAAGAGATCAAGTAAGATGATCAATTTCCAGTTGCATAGGACACATAAAGGCATCAATATTAACTTAAAATGGAATTTTTCAAGAGATGGCTCTGATTGGAAAATCCATTTTGGGGAACCCAGCACACAAAAATCATAGTAGGGGCATCTGGGGCATTCAGTCCATTAGGCATCTGCCGAACTCCCCAGGGTCCTGGGATCGAGCCCATGTCGGGCTCCCTGCTCAGCATGGAGCCTGCTTCTCCCACTGCCTGCCACTGCCCCATGCTCGTGTGCGTTCTCTCTCAGATAAGTAAGTATAAGTAAGTAAATTCTTTATATTATTTAAAAATTAAAAAAAAAATTAAAAAATCACAGTAAACAGAAAAATTTAGTGTGTTATAGCGAGAATTTTTCATAGTAAGGGAATCAGTGAGTAATGATAGCCCTGGAATGTTTCAGCAACATTTATAAAGCCGCAAAACACGAAGACCCACAGTGATTTACTAAAGTAGGAAATACCCCAGGCTACAGGTGGAGGAAGGACACAGTGCGGCGCACACGGTAGGAGGGCTCCGCTGTGTGTGGCTACTTCCTTGCAATCAAATGTAAACAGCAACCCTAGAGCGCAGAGTCTGCAGGCGCTGCAGCGGGGTCCCCGCCCACCCAGGTGAAGCCCAGGCCAGCAGCCCTGCCTCGCCACAGCTCGGCCACCAAGTGACAGGGACTCGAGGGTTACGCTATGTTTAGCATGACCAAGGGGAGGTCAAGGGAGGCATTTCCAGCTGCGGAGGAGCTGGACCCAGGAAAGCACACACTCTACCTTAATGGCCAGTCCGAAGAGGTCCGCACTGTCCGGCACCGGGGGCAGGTCCAGCCGCACGTCCATGTCGTATGTGCGGCTGTGCACAAGGGCGCCGAAGAGCGAGACCCGGGTGTCTCTCTCAAACCTGTCACTGCAAGGATCCCCATAGGAGAAGAGCCCCGTGGTGGGCAGGCCGGTGCCTGGGGCCGCCTCCATCACCTGAAGCGCCTTCTGGATCATGTCCTGACATAAGTACTCCTCCCTGGAGATCAAGGACTGGACGTCCAACTCACACACACTCAGGTCGTAGCAGTCGTAGCCGCCGTAGGGCACCTTTCGCCCCACATGCCTGTTGTTCCAGAAGTAGTCCCTCTTGCGCCGCAGCACTTGAGGGGGGCCGCTCCCTGCCAGCTGCACCAGGAGGTCCAAAACGGACCCCACCTCCAGCAGCGGACCGCGAGGGGCGGCGAGGAGCTCCTCCACCAGCTCCTCCAGACGGTCGGCCTCGGGGCCCAGACCGCCCACTCTCAAGTCGAAGGACAGCATGAGGACCTTGTTCTTCACCGGGAGCTTCGCGAGATCAGGCTGCAGTCTCCGAGTCTCGTCTTGGAAGAGGCCCGTGAAGAGGGCACTGTAGGCCACCCTCTTGAGGCTCTGCTTTGCCCTCTGCCGGCTCGCGCCGCGCTGGCCCAGGGGAGCCTTCGCGGCCGGCAGGAGGGCCTCGCACAGGTCGTCCAACAGCTGCGGGACGCTGGCCATGCCCACCCCTCTCAGCGCCCGGCCCCCGGCAGGCGGAAAAGCACCGGGCCGGGCGGCACCGCGGCCTCGCGGACGCAGACGCGGGAGCGGACCGCACGGGGCTGAGAGCCGGGCGACCCGAGACCTCACCCGGAGGCTCAGCACCGGCGGCCCCGCCGCCCCGCCGCCCGCAGCAGCCCGCAGCGTGCCGGCCTGTCCCGGCCCCCGGCCTTCCCCGTTCCGGGGTCACGGAGCGGGACAAGCCCGAGGAGACCGCGAGGGCCGTACTCAGCGGACGGGGCCCGCTCTGCACGCTCTGTCGGCGACCGAGAGGGACCGCCCGGGCTGGGCGGCGCCGGGGGCGGCGGCGCGGGGGCGGCGGCGCGGGGGCGGCGGCGCGGGGGCGGCGGCGCGCAGGTACCCGGGCGAGGCCTCACTCCGCAACGTGAGCGCAGCCCCCGCTCCCGCCACCACCAGCTCCGCCCGCCGCGTCACTGCCCCCGCGCCCGCTTAGGATCTCTAGAGCGGTCGTGCCGGAATTGCGTCATCGGAAGGGCGGGGCGGCGGGCAGGGCACTTCCGGCTTGGCGGCCGGGGCCGCGGAGGGGAGCGAGGCCCGCGGCGGGCTGGACTGAGGGGGTGGGGGTCACAGTTTCGCGAGTTTTCGGAGCTTGGGAGCGTGAAAGCGGACCGAGGGGGCGCTCGCTGGGCTGGACCGCGCACGCCAGGAGTGGGGGCTGGAGCGGGGCCCGCAGCTGGACCCCGGTCATCGCCGCGTCCGCCGCAGACCCAGCCCGAGCGCGTGCCGCGGGCCTGTGCGCCGCGTCTCCTCCGGGAAGCCCACCGGCCTGCAGCTGCGGCAGGGAGAAACCCGGGCGCCCTGGACTCCCGCTTCTCTGCCACGACCGGCCCTCCCAGCTCCCTGCTCCGGCGCTGCCGCGGCTCGCTGGGCCCGGGCTGCACGGCTCCTGCTCCCGAGTGAACCGCGTGTGCCGGCCCCGTGGCTGGCCGGGCCTGCGGTGGACCCCGGCGCGGACCCCCACGGGCTGCGGGCGGCCGCGAGGACAGGTGCGGGCGCCCCGGAGCCCACGGAGCCCGCTGCCGCCTCGGACCCGGGGCTGGAGGGTGAGTTCCCCCCGGATTTCCAGCTCCGCGCGCGCGGTGTGCGGGCGCCCCAGGCCTTGTCCTGGCCCAGGTCCCCTTCTCAGAGCTGGACTGCCCGGCCGGACCTGCGCTGCTCTAGAGAACCACCGCTGAGAAGCGGGCCCCGAAACCACAGTGCTTTCGGGGGACCCCCTTCCTGAGACGCGGCCGGTTGTGTTTTTAACCCCGCGGAGCCTGCTCGTGGGCCTCGCTCCCTGAGCGCACTGACTGCGCCCGAAGCAGCCGACCGGGGCGGTACACGGCCCCTCGGCATCTTCCCTGTGCTTGTCTCTGACGGCGCCGGGGCCCCGTCCGGGTACACTGCTCGCTTGTTCCCGCTGGATCCGCTGCCCTGCTCTTTATCGGCAAAGTCCTTGGCTGATTTTCGCAGAATGGACAATGAGCCTCCCATCGAGTCGCAAACAGACCCTCAAGACCTCTCCCCAGAATTAAAGAATAGTCTAGAAGCCCTTCAGGGCATCCGGCTTACAAAGCTCAGAGCCTCGCTATTCCCTGCACTAGTCCCTGTAACGCCCATTTGACCTGCGAGACAGCCTGTGGGGGGGGGGGGGTGGAGCTTTGTCCAGGTCCTCCAGCAGCACCCTGCAGTTCCCGCCCCAGGTGCTAGGACATGCGCTCCCGCCCACAGCGAACTCCTCATAGGGGACCTGTGGGGTGCATCTTCCAGGATTTCAGTAGGTGAGCTAGGCCAGTATGGCTTGGCCTTCAGCTGGACAGAAATGCCCCAGGGTTCCGGAGCCCTTCTCACTGTTCACAACCTCAGAAGCTGAGTCGAGGTACCAAGCTTTCTGTAGACAACACCTGGTTACAACGCGCACGGGACGCACTGTCTGCCTTTCTCCACGCGCAGGAGGCGGCATCCGCCTGTTAAAACTTTTAGCTTTAGGGGCGCCTGGGTGGCTCAGTGGGTTAAGCCGCTGCCTTCGGCTCAGGTCATGATCTCAGGGTCCTGGGATCGAGTCCCGCATCGGGCTCTCTGCTCAGCAGGGAGCCTGCTGCCTCCTCTCTCTCTGCCTGACTCTATGCCTACTTGTGATCTCTGTCAAATAAATAAATAAAATCTTAAAAAAAAAAAAATCAGCTTTAATAGGACATAAAATCTCCGGAGGAAAGCTGCAGTTTACTCAAACTCGGTAACAGTACTGAGGGGGCCTCATTTCAGAACAACGACTACATTTGGATCCAGTTACAAGGCTTCCTGGGACTGGCTGGCTGCTGTCACAGCTGGGTCCCAAACGTCTCTCTTAGGGCTCAGCCCCTGTGTGCTTTGCTGAAAATGCAAACCTAACCCTATTATTTGGAAAGATCATAAAGACATAGTTTTGGGGACTTTGAAGAAAGTCCCTGGAGGCCAGAGTAATAATCCTGCTGATACTTCTGCCAAAATGCTGCTTGGCCAGTGGAGTGTGGGACTCTTGGTCTCCGGTTGTGAGTTCGAGCCCCACACTGGGTGTGGAGATGACTTCAAAAGAAAATTGAAAGAAAAGAAAAGAAAAAACCAATAGCCAAGCCTCTGTTCTGTCATGGTCCCAAGCAACGTTCTCCCAAATGATAATTTTGGCATACCAACCAGAGGTATCCAAAAAACTGGCCCCAAAAAAGGAAAATCTGGTAATAGCTGGTTTGATAAAAAAAGAAGTCTGGTTGGACCAATTAACAAACCAGCCCTCTCAGAAACCCTAAAATACCCACTACTCACCACAGCCTATGCATAAACCATTAAGCCACTGGCCTACTGACAAAATGAGTGTTCACGAACCAGTACCGTTGAGATAATTAGGCCGCAGAAAGGGCCCCTCCTCTGCTCCACCTGTCCACACAAAGGGATCCTACAGCTTCCATGGCTCCTAGCCCCTATGTTTTCTCACAACTGAAGCTTTTTCTTCTGGACAGGCCAGTGCTGCTGCTGTGACTAAAATTCTGTTAGGAAAGATTGTCCCTACCCAGGGAACCCCTCAAACTTCCTCGAGGTTGGAGAACTCTTACTGGCTGGGTGCTTCAGCAGGCCTGCCCTTCGCTGTCCTCCCCCACACCCCCGTCAGTCCCCGAGCCAGTCACACACACCACCAGCACTGGTGAGCCTCAACTGGCAAAGTCCATACACCTTCCAAATACCTGGGCCCAGAGCATTGCGGCTGGTCCTTCTAACCCTCAGATCCACCCCCTGGGGAATTGCCAGACTCCAACCCGTGGAGATTTCCAGGACCTCCGATGCTCTGGGCCCCTGCGGCCTCTGACCCAAGTTAATGAAAGGACATCCACTTCCATATTGTTCTTTGGGTCTAATTTCTTCTATTGAAAGTAGCCATGCGGGACGCCTGGGGGGCTCATCTGGGTGAGCATCTGCCTTCCACCCAGGTCGTGATCCCAGGGTCCTGGGATCAAGTTCGGCATTGGGCTGTCTGCTCCACAGAGAGCCTGCTTCTCCCTCTGCCTGCCTCTCTCCCTGCTTGTACGTTCTCTCTCTCTTGCAAATAAATAAATAAAACCTTAAAAAAGTAACCATGCTTTGGTGTTGCCTGGGTGACTCAATGGGTTGAGCGTCCAACCTGGTGTCGGCTCAGGTGGTCTCTTTGGTGGTGAGGTCGAGCCCTGCAGCGGGGTGGGGGAGCTCAGGGGAAGTTAGCTTGGAGATTCTCTCCCTCTGCCCCTCCCCCCGCCACTCTCTCTCAAATGAATGAATCTTTAAAAAAAAGTGTTTTTAAAAGTAGCCACGCTTCAAGAGAACAGTGTGCACAGGGAGTTCCTGGGAGATGGAGATGGCCTGAAGCGCCACATCTTGCGGCCTGGACATATCGTTTATCAGAAAAGACACCTCCAGAAAGACGCTTCGACCTTGCCAGGAAGGCCCCTCTCAGGATCTGTTAACCAGCCCTTGTGCCTCCCAACTCCAGGTCAGATACTCCGATCCACCGGACAGGTGGAGAGAGGCCCCAAGCCTGACGAGACCCGCACACCAGCCGGCGACCTGCAAGTGAAGACCTCCGCGCTGAAACAGCTTTCCTGAGATGTGCAGAGCAGGCCCGTGCACCGTCTCCTCCTTTCCCTTCCTTTGGGGGAAGACAGTGCCCTGCGGGGGTCTCCGAAACCCCGGGGATGGGGGAACCTTTTGTTTATGGCCCTGCGGGAGCAGCTGCACCGTGACGCTGGGACAAACGGGTTTCCCGCTCACTTGTTTTGAAGGGGAAGAAGGTTCGTGTTCACAAAAGTCCCTCCTTCACCTGACCGGATCTCTTACTCCGGATTCTTACCCAAATTCAGTCTGTGAATTTGCACCACGCAGGCTGTATTACGGATGAGGGTTGTTTCCAGCTCTTCGAGAGAACGGTACGGTTTCAGTGCATCTTTGAGGTTTTGCTATTTTTGTTAAGCTGTTGCTTCGTTTTTCCCCAACACACTTAGCCGACTGTTGTCCCGGGTTCTCTCAGTGCCCACCTCGCGCCCCCCCACCCCTGCCCCAGGAAGAACTTTCTCCCCTAAATTGAAGTAAGTGCCAATACCTACCTTCAGTTGGCGACTGCAGACCTACAGTGTCAGTTAGAACCCTCACACAGTTTGGGACTGTTATGTCACTTCTTCTGTTTCGAGTAGCTATTTTAAGTTTCGTATTTTGTTAACTGTCAAAAGAACTTTTATAAAACCCATGTGCTCACTAAGGAAATGATATTTGCAACCTTGAGAAGATGTAGACTTTAGACGGGAGGTACCTGGCCTTTCTCCCTCCTGACCGCTCACCTGACTCAGATGTGCCCTCAGGTGGTTTCCAACTGGCACACACCTTCCCTCCCATGTAGGACCGGACAGGCAGAAAAGTCCTTTCTGGCACCAACAGACAACAACCCTAAACACGGAAAACCTGACTCTTGATCAGTGATGCTTTCGAAGAAAGAAAGGTCTTGATCAAAAGGGGGGAAATGTGGAAATTAATAAAGGGAAACTTTCTGAAGTGTGCCTGGGTGCTAGATGGGGAGGCTGGAGGAGCAGCTGTGCCTCCCCACGCGACTACAGGAAGGGGCCACCAGAAGAACCACTGGCAGAGAATCATCAGAAAATCATCACCACCATCGCTTCTCGGCCTTTTGGCTAAGATCAAGTGCAGAAAATCATCACCATCCTGACCTCTGGCTCTTCTCCAGTGGACGCTCATTCAGAACAAACCCTCCCCGCTTCCTACTTCTCCATAAAATAATGTTCCTTTTCACTTATTGAACTTGCCTATGGTTTTGCCATAGCCTTGTCCCAAATTGCAATTCTCTGCTATTCCTGAATAAACCCATTCCTGCTGGTAAAACAACTTTTATTTTTAAGGTTCAGAGAAGCGTAGGACGTGAGGATGGGGCCACCTGTGAAGAGGTGGGCCCCTGGAGGAGGTTCCAGGTCCCTGCCGTGGACAGAGTGCCCCCGAGCCAGCGCTCTCCACAGCTCCGTGGCCTGGCCCTCCGCGCAAAGGCCTCCAGCCGTGGTGTACTGGCGAATGTTTGCATCTCCTGGATGGGAAGACTTCCACTCTGGTGGACTTCGAGCTACCACCTCACGGCACTCCAGAAGGAGCTGGGAAGAAAAGTACAATCACGCTGTCACCGCGATGAGCAGGTTCAGGACAGCACCTCAGTCCCCAGGACAAGAGCTCCTCTCTCCCCTGATCTCTATGGCAGGACTGTCCCCCTGCACTCCCTGCGTCCAGCCTCAGCCCTGACGCCAGCCTTACCAGCCACCTGCAGCATCTCCCACTGTGCTTCCAGCTGCCCTCTCAAGTGCACCAGGGCCTGCACGTCATCTGGGGAGGCCACGGAGAAGGGACCCAGGCTCGGGGGGGGGTCTCCATGCAACACCCGGGCCAGGACTCCCACAAGCTGGCATGTGGACTCCTGGGCCAGGAGCAGAGGTAGAAGCGGCGAGTCACTAGTCTCTCCCCATCCCACCCCCCAACAGCACGTCCACCCTGCCCCACTCACCTGCTCCACGAGGACCAAGACTCGGCCCCCCGCTGGTCCCCGTAGAAGGGCAGCCAGGAGTGCAGCTTGGGGGTCCTGGAGGCCATGGGCTGGTCCAAGCGCCACCAGCACCAGATCAGGCTGGAAGCCATAGGCCAGGGGCAGCACAAGCGCCAGGATGCAGCTCAAGAACCCACCCGTCGTCTGCGGGAAGGACAGCAGCACGGCCCAGCCCCTCAGCCAGCAATCACCCCACCGCCCACAGTCCCAACAGGAAGCCACGCAGGACAGGTGAAGGCCAGAAACTGGACCCCTGAGGACGCCGATGAGCGGCAGCTGCCCTGCCCATCACCCCACCGCTCACCCCTGACAGCGGCACAGACACGTGGAGCGTGGACAGGGCAGCCGCTTCTTTGCCTCTGATGTTCAGCCACAGGGTCCTCCTTCCAGGGAAGGGTGAGCACACGTGCACGGGTGTGAGCTGCGGCTTACCCTCCAGAGCCCAGACAGCAGAAGCGGAGGCCCTGCCTACCCTCCACCGTGGGAACCCAGGATGACGTGCCCACCCACACACGGGACCAGATGCACATACAACCTGAGTGTCCTACCCATCATTGGCAAGGTCTGGGGGCCGATCCAGCTGTCCCAAAGCCACACAGAACACCCTAGAAGAGAAGGTGGCCCCAGGACAGGCTGCACTCACCCAGCCAGGAATCCATTTCCAGAGCCCTCCTCACAGGGTGGGAAACAGGAAAGGTGTGGCCCCGCGAAGGCATGGGGTGCCCACGGGCCATGCCCTGAAGGCTTACCTCTGGGCTCCGTGGGACAAGCCCTGTCGAAGGACGACCTCCAGAGTGGAGGCTGCCGCTGGGGTTGTCGCGATGCCGCTGCTCACCTGTCGAGGGCAGCCCCCAGCCAGGCACAGAGTCACATCTGCCCCTGTTCTTAGTCCCTGTCTACAGAGCTGCTGTCTGTGCGACCTGAGCTCAGACCGCTGCACTTCTGGAAATAAGGTGCTAAAACTGTACTTTAAATCACCGCCTTCCCCTTACTGTCGGAGAGCATGTAGTTGAGGACACTGAGTGACCCTGAACTTGTGACCTCGTCCCTAAGGGTAGTTCTAGAAAGGATCCACATGGTTCTGCACCATCCAGCCCTCCCCGGATAGGGGCCCTGCCCCCAGCTCCATGGCCGCCCTCGACCCATCCCAGGAGCCCCCACCTGTCCATCCAGGATCCCATTCAACAGATGCAGGACCTTCCCAAGTGCAGTGAAAGCCGTGTCCTGGGTCAGGGCCTCGTGCAGCCTGGCGGGAAACCAGAGGGACACGTGGACAGGAAGTGACACAGATACCATGGCGCCCATGTACACACAGCCCCACCCTTCTCCCCAGGCCTGCCTGCTCTGCCCACCTGGCCCAGGCCTGTGTCTCCTCCCTTGGGGCTGACTCCTCCTGACGGAGAATGTCGGGGGGCAGGACCATGGCAGCAGCCGGCGCAGTCAGGGCAATAGCCGTGCGGACAGGGGGTGTGGCGCAGAGGTGCAGCCGGTCCAGGAGTGAACTCAGAACAGCCGAAGTCTGGGCCTCCGCTGCCTTGCATTTGGGTCCCCCAGGCGATACAGGGGAGGGTCTCCTCTCTGGGGAGCACGTGCTGAGACTCAGTGTGGGTGTCGACCCTAGGGAGTGGTTCAGAGTCAAAGCCACTGTGTGGGAGCAACCCCACTCCCAGCTTGGGCCACACTGACCTTGCTGCCAAAGGCTGGTCCAGTGAGGGGCCTGGGCTGCCCGGACGCTCTGGATGGACTCCAGGGCACTGTGGGGAGAAGCAGGAGCAGTCAGGCCTGGCCACGAACCCCCAGCCCTGCCCAGCCTCCTGCCCTGTACCTGTGCTGAGGCACCATGGGCCCCAACAGGGGCGGGGCAGGGTCACCCAGCAGCGCCTTCAGCACCATGCACACGGACTGAGACAGCGACTCCAGGTGGTAGCCTCCCTGGGAGCAGGGAGGAAACAGACACGACTGGACAGGGCTGTGAGCGGACCGGGGCACCACCAGCCCAAGCAGGACGCCCCGCCGCGTACAGCAGGCCCCCTCTGACTGCACCTTGACACCCAGCCAGTGAGCCCCCCTCGCCGCCAGTCACCTCCAGCACAGCACAGACCCGGCCGCCGGCCAGCACTTGCAGCAGCTGCGTGAGGTGGGCGAAGCACTCGGGAGTGGCCTGCATCTGCCCCTGGAACCAGAGCCCCATGTGAGGGGGCCCGGCCCCGGGACCCCAGACGCCCTCCCCAGCCAGGCCCAGACCTCACCTCGGGATCCCCAATTGCCGAGTCAAAGCCTGCTGAGACGAGCACCAGCTCAGGGTCAAACTGTGGACAGGGCCAGGTGGGGACAGGCAAGACAGAGCCTGGAGCGGGGGTGAAGGAGGCCCCTCCAGAGAGTGGCCCCCACCCACGGGGCTCTGTTCTGCTCCAGCAGAGGGGGGGGCTCCGAGCACAGAATCCCCCTCCCACGCTCCCCCCACCAACCCCGTGCGGGGGGGGGCCCCCATGCAGTTACCTCAAAGGCCACAGGGAGCAGCACGTGCAGGAAGGCGGCCATGTAATCCGCATTGCCCATCCCAACCTGCGGCCATTGAGCATCAGAGCTGGGCACTTGGATGGGGGGTGGGAGGCTCTGGGGTCTTCACTCCTGGGGCCCAAGATCAGGGGGTGACCCTGGAAGGATGCCCTGGACTACGTTCAGGAGACCTGGGGCTGTGGGGCAGGGGGAAGGCCTGGGAGCAGGGCTGGGGGGAGGGGTGGTCACCTGGTTCCAGGGCAGGTTGACAGTGAAGCCTCGGCCTGGCCCTAGCCCAACAGCGTCTGCATCTGACTCCCGAAGATAAGGCCAAAAGCGACCGTGCTCATAGCGGTGCCAGGAGAAATAAAGAACACTGTGGACAGTCAGCCCAGGTCAGAAGTTGGAGCTCAAAGGTCAGGACCTCAGCCCCATGGCTCCCAGCCAGGGGTGGCAGAGAAGGCCAGTGACCCCAGCTCACCTGGGGTCATCCTCGAAGATATACTGGATGCCCTGACCGTGGTGGACGTCCCAGTCGACAATGAGGATCCTGGGATAGGGAGTACACAGGCCACTGAGGGGCTGGGCCTCCGACCTGGGGGCGAGGAGCCCACCCCTGCACGGGAGAGCACCACATGGGGTCTCGGAGCAGCCTACCCCACCACTTTCCATCCGGCGCAGCCCCCACCCCACAGCCACCCCGACACACCTGTGCACGCCGTGCCGCTTCTGGGCATATCTGGCTGCTATGGCCACGTTGTTGAACACACAAAATCCATTGGCAGCAGCCCTCTGGCTGTGGTGCCCCGGAGGTCTGCGGGTGAAGATTGACCCATTGGGCTCATCCTGTGCCCTTCCACAGCCATCCACAGGTAGGAGCAGCCCAGGAAGGGGACAGCCCTCACCTCACCAGGGCGAGCCCATTGTGTGCAGTTCCGGTCAGCACAGCATCCACCAGCTGCAGCGCAGCTCCCGCGGCCAGCCGGGCGCAGTGGAAGGTACTCTGCGGGGTGGGGGTGGGGGTGCCCATGAGCCCCTGCCGTCTACACCACAGGCTCTGCCCTGGCTGTTGCCCAGTGCGGGTCCCAGCAGCTGCTGCCAGTAGGGTGCGCAGGCCATTTGCACATTCCTGAACGTTGGGGGGGCCCCCGGAGGTAAAACAGGCACAGAAAGGCAGACGTGCATTGGGGGGGGCGTGGGGGATGTTCCCAGGGCCGCACCGGGTGGAAGTAGACAGCATCGTACTGTCCAGACAGCGCCTGTAGTTCCTCGGTGCTCAAGGCCTGGGTTCCTCGCATCAGGGACACATACTCTGGGCTGCAGAGGGGCAGGCAGTCAGGACTAGGTCACCCCCAACCCAGCAGGGAGGGGAGGAGAGGGAGGAGTTGGACCCCGGTGGGACCGCCCACCTCACTGTTCCCTCCCCTATCCACCCAGTAGTGAAACTGAGGCAGAGAGGGGAGCTCTGTTTTCAAGACCCGGGCGGGCTGGGCGTTTGCACGTCCCAGGCGGTGGCCTCTGTGGTGCGTGGCTCCGCGGGGGCGGGGGGGGGGGGTCTGACCTGTGCACCAGGCCCAGCTCCGCCTCTGAGGCCTCTCGAGCTGCCAATTGTAGACACCTTTGCTCCAGGCCACCCTGCTGCAGACGCTCCACGGCGGCGGTCAGGCGCTCAGGACGCTCGATCTCACACTCGGGGCTGCGTGGACACCGAGCTCAGCGACCAGAGCCCCCTCCCCATGCTCCCTGAAGTGTAAGCTCACACTTACTCGTCCCAGAGCAGCCGCGCGGCTGTCATTTCCTCGTGGTACACGAGCGCCGTCCTCATGGCCCGGCCGCCCCGGGGAAGCAGGTGAGCGCACCGCCCGTTCCCTGCGGGCAGCCCCGGGGAGCCGCTCACCCCCGGGACACAAGTGGGGCGGCGCTCGCGGAGCCGGGGCACAAACGCGCAGAACCCAGGCACCGCACGAGCCGCCGGCCGCAGTCGGAGTCCGCGGGGTGGCTCCCGGGCACAGGTTTCCGGCCTCTTGAGACTCGGACCCGACACGGTCCTGCCCCCGCCGCCCCAAACCCCGCGGCCTGACCGGAGCGGGGCGGGCCTGACGCCCGGGGCCGCGGCTCCACCTCCCCCGGCAGCCCCGAGCCGGACGCGGCTACGCGAAGGGGCGGGAGGGAGGGGCGCCCCGCGGGCCGTCACGGCGGCACCACGGAGTGTCCCCGTCCGCCCCAAAGGTCACCCGACCCTCGCGGACCGCGCGGGCCAAGGCGTCAGACACCCGCAGCCCGTCCCGTCCGGCGCCGCGCAGGGGCCCCTCCTCGCCAGGGCTGGAGGCGCAGCGGCGAGCCGGGGCGAGGCAGGCGGGAGGCCGAGCGGAGGGAGGTGCGGGCGGGGGAGGGAGGAGGCGACGAGAGCACGAGGCCGGCACCGGGGGCGGCGCAGACGGAGCCCCAGAGCCCGCCCGCCGGGCAGAGCGCGCACGCGGGAGCCGCCGGCCGGAGACCCCGCGGCTCTGCGGGCCTCGTGGGGGCGGGGCCTCGTGGGGGCGGGGCCGAGGGCCCGGCGCTCGCTCGCCGGAGGCGGGGCCCCAGGGCCTCGAGGCGGGTTCCGGAGGCGGGGCCTCGAGGCGGGTTCCGGGGGCGGGGCCTCGGGGGGCCGCGCGCGGGGGCGGGCGGGCTTCTAGAAGGCGGGGCCGGGTGCGCGCGGCCTGAGGCCCGCGGGTATTGGAAGTGGGGCCCCTGAGGCGGGGGCGCCACCAATCCCGTCCTCGGCTCCCCAGAGTGCCGGAACGACCCCGACGGCGGCCCCGAGAGGGCCCTGCCCCACCGCGGCGCGCGACCCCGCGGGGCCCCCACGCTCCCGGCCCAGGCACCCGCCAGCGCGGGCTGCGGGAGCCCCACCGGGGCTCTGGGAGGACCCCGACGGGCTCTCGGGGTCCGGTGCCCGCCCCTGCGCCAATCAGGGCGGCTGCGCAGTGGCGCACACTGAGCGGCCATCCCGGGTCACGCGGCTCTAGGGCGGGGCCCGGGGCGCCCCCTCCCCCCCAGGATCTCCCGGGGCGGGGCGTCCCGGGCGGCGACCGTCGCAGAGCCCGGAGCGGAGGAAGCCCGTGTCCGCTTTGGCAACTTGTCTGACCATGCTTGACTGGGCCAGCGGTTCGCCTGTGCGGCCGAGCTCCAGGCCGGAAGAAGGGGGATGGCCTGGCCCCGCTTTCGCGCCTCCGCCGTCGGACAGGTGGAAGGAGCCAGGGCAGACGCCGGAGCCCCGGAGGGGCCCCTGACCCCGCTGTCCGCTCTCCGCGACGTCCATTGGCTGGCAGAGGGCTCGCTAAGGGCGCTGGGGTGCCACAGGAGTCTCAAAGCGCCAAGCGGGACCCCTCCTCGCTAGGAGCCTGGCTTTGAGAGCACAGGGAGCCCAGACAGCTGGGACTGAGCCCCAGGTCGGAGCCTAACCCCGTCCTCATCAGGCCGTGCCTGGCGTCGGGCTCCCGAATCTGAGCCATTAGAGGAAGGCGGGGCCCATCCCCAGGACAGGGGCTTCAGGCTCTGGGCTCCCTGTGGACCTGGAAGGAAGGAGGTGCCCCAGCCCAGCTGCTGAGTAGGGCCTGGTACCCCATGGCCAGCTTCTCTGTGCCAGGCTGCAGCTCAGACGCCCAGAGGCAGAGATCCAGTCTGAGAATTGGAAAAGCCAAAGTGCGCTCTCTACAAAAGGGTTTATTCCTTCCAGCTGTGTGGGCCCATTCTGGGCTGGGGGTGCAGGGGAGTCCACAGCCACACCCCCAGGACAGACATCCCTGAGTAGGCACTGTGCGCCCGCCCTGTCCTTTCTCAGCTGTTTCAGCTGGGCTTCAGCTGGGGCTGGAGCAGGCAAGGTCAGAGGCCAGGCCTTGACCCCAAGCCTCACCCCCCAGCTCCACACAGGCTCTGAGGCTTGTTGTTGCACCTGGGGGAGGGGACCATCGCTCAGGGAGTCAGAGGCCAGTCCCCAATCAGGCTGACATCCTGTCCAGAAGGTCCAGATGTTCCCCCAAGTTTAGACTGAAGTCCGAACCTTGAGAGCGGGGTAACAGCCTTGGGCGGGTGGGGGCATCCGTGGAACCCGAGGTCTCCTGGGACATAAGCCTCAGCCAAGTCACAGTGATCGTTAGGATTGCCCTTCCAGGTAGGAGCCCCAGCCAGGATCCCCAAGGCATCCTCACCACCTCTCAGGGCCCACGGGTCTTCACAGAGCCGTCTCCTTGGAGACCTTGGTCCCCAGCTGCCGGGGAGGCTTGAAGCTGAGCACTTCTTTATATGTGACACCTGGGTCGGGGTGACAGAGACAGACTGTCATGGGAGAAGGGACTTCATCACCCTTCAGAATCACCTCCTAGGATGAACACCCAGGGTGGAAGCCAGGGACCCAGGAAGAGCACTGGGCCCAGGGCACTGGTACTTGCCTCTCTGGGTGGGGGAGGGGAGAGCTCCTGGGCCTATAGTACAGGCTGTTAGCCACTGACCTAGGGGCCTAGCCGGTCCCCAAAAACATCAGGGTCAGAAGTCACTGCTGGAGTGCAGGTGCTGGATAGGCTGCCCTTGTCCCACACATGCGACTTCATCGCAGGCTGTGGCCACACTCAGCCCACCTGTGTCCATCCACAGGAGCTATCCGCCTTGATGGGGCTCCTGCAGCCCTGGAGTGGCCACGTGGGCCCCGGCCCCACACCCTGACATAATGAGGAGACGCTGTCCTCTGAATAGAAATCCATGTGTCTACTCAAGTGGTCCCACCAGAACACAGCCCGGTTCCTGGACCACGAATATCCACAACTTCAATGTCAAGAATTCCCACAAACACCCACAGCTTCTGCCCTCCTTGCCAGGTGCTCATGGTCCCTGAAATGTGAGCCCAGGGCCAGCCATCCCAGAGGAAGGGAGAAGGCCCGATGTGCTTCCCCTCTGAGCAGCCTGCAGAGGGACGGCTCTGCACAGCCCTGCCCCCGTCATTCCCATGCTCATCTGGCCAGTCCGGCCAGTGGAGCACCTGTGTGGGGAACATCGGTCCTCCACAAGCCCAGCGCAGGAAACACTGTGTGTTTAGAGCAGGTACTCTGTGTGGCTCGCCCTGCTTGTGGCACCTGTGTGCTCCTGCCCCGTCGGGGGCCCCAGGCCCCTCACCTAACCCTAACCTGGGGGTCAGCCCCCACAGGGGAGGTTTGTGTGAAGCTGGCTGTTCCCAGAGAAATGGGAAGTGAAGAGAGTCAGCATTCCTAACCGGGGGCTCGGCCGCAAGCAGGTCACGTGTTCACCATGGTCTGCAGCAAAAGTGAAAGCTCTTACCACTGTGTGTGGGTGGGGACCACAGAAAGGGTTCTGTGGCTCGTGGTTTTCATGTTATCTTTTTTAGCAACAGAAGACTTTCATCAAACCAAACCCAACATATAAGCACAGATAAGAGTGGGGCCCTGTGCAGGCACCAAGCTGCCCAGTGACCAAGGAACAGGGTCTGAGAACCACCAGTCCCGTCCACCCCACCCCCATGTGCAGCACCAAGGCCCCAGGTCTGAGGCAAAGCCAGGACCGGACCTGAATGCTGTCTGCAGGTACTTCCAGCACCCTCCAGGCTGGTCCAGCAGCCACCAAGAGAAAGACACGGAGCCCAGCCCTCACTGCCTGCCATCCTGCAAAGCCAACCCCAGCACGCAGCCTGAGCACCTGGCAGGTGTCCCCGAGCCCAGCCTGAAGCCGAGTGTGTGCTGGTTGGGCCCTGAAAGATGAGGGCAGGGGACATCGCTCTAAGGCGCCTGACAATGCCCAGCCCGGTGGTGCCAAGCTCAGGTTTCAGTGGGTCTGCACGGCTCAGCGGGACTAGAAGGAATGGGCAAGGGTGCGGAGGAGGCTCCCTGGGGTGGGCCCTATCCTGCCAGCTGGTGTGCAGCAGTCCAGGTACGAGAGGTCCTGAAAGGGGCGAAGAGGGGCGCCTGCGCGGCTCAGTCAGTGGAATGTCGCCTCTTGGTCGGGATCTCAGCGTCATGACACCAAGTCCTGTGTCAGAGTCGGCTGGAGGTCCTCTCCCTCCCTCTGCCCTGCCCCCCTCACACGTGCACACGCCCCCCCCCCCCCCCCCCCCCCCAAAAATAACCAGGAAAACCCTTTTTTAAAAAGAGAGCGCAGGGGTGCTGGGGTGCTGGGGTGGCTCAGTGGGTTAAGCCTTTGCCTTGGGCTCAGGTCATGATCCCAGGGTCCTGGGATCGAGTCCCGCATCGGGCTC